>NC_141100.1:17499264-17629264 GCF_041138505.1 Cibotium barometz
ATCACCGCCATCAAGAAGGACTTATTGACGCGCATGGGGAAGCTGGAGGCCAAAGCGGAAATATGGAAGGAAGAGAAGCTTACCATGCACGAGGAGTGGGAGAAGGAAAAGCTCGCCATGCAGGAGGAAATCAACCTTCTGAAGGGCGAAGTGGCATCCTTATGCGATCGTCCACGGGAGGAAGGAGAGACTCTTGAGGTGGACAAAGAGGCAATCAAAGGAGAGATCACCAAAACCCTCACCCACACAATCGAGGGGAAAATGGAGGCGGCCTGCGCTTCGCCAGGTAATCCTGCAGGCTGCTGTGTGTTCTCTTTTTCAGACGGGCATTACAGACTGCTGTACTTTCAGCAGGCGGCTAACAACTCCAGCCAGCTGCGCTGAGCAAGCAGCTGCCACCTCCAAAAGGTTGTGCTGCTATCTTCACAGGCGGCTGGTAATATTACTAGCAAACGGCGCTGCCCTTGCAGGCGCCTGTGTGCTCTCCTGCGCCTGTCTTCCAGAAGGTTGCCCTATCCACTGTAGGCACCTACACCGCCTTCATCTCCTCTTTGCAGTCAGAGTGCTCATCTGCAGTCAGGCGACTACATATAGGTTGCTCCATTTTCTTTTTGCAAGAGGTGGCACTTCTTTTCCACGGGCGGCTACAAGAGGACTTCACACCTCTTAGGTGGCAACACTTTCTACACAAATACCACGAGTATTGGTCCTCCATCTGCCATCCACAAGTAGGTGAAATTTTCAGATTTAAGTAAAGTATTTTTGATCAATCTGATAAGGGACTTGATAAGGGACTCTCTCCACGGCAACACCCGTTCGGTGCCGGGTAGTCCAAGCTATTGGAGAACCTCGGTCCAAAGGTGCTGAGATCGGGAGAGCCAGGCGTTAGTACGAGAGCGCCTGTTTGTGCGTGGTCTTGGAACACTAGTTGGGCGCTCTCCGCGGAGTCCAGTGAAAGCACAGGACCGTAGAGACTGAACCACGCTAGTGGTCGTACTGCTTCGAGCATCTACTTCGAGCCTATTTGTTTGGTACTGTATTCATGTGTACATGGACATCATCTGGTTCTTGGAACCCATGGAGCATTGTATTTGTTAAATACTCCCAATAAATATATCATATATTGAGGGGGGGGTCGGCCTGTTCCGGCCCCAGTGCTGGTGTCCATCTATCCATTTCATTTCATTTCAATTTCAAGTTGTTATTAAGTTGTCCATTTCAAATTGTGATTTTAAGTTGTGCTATTACGCGTGTGGTTGTCCAACGGAGTCTCTTCCCACTTGACGGGATCGGTTTCAGAGATAACGGTCCAGTGTATGTGAGGCGCTTGCCCATTGTTGGCCGATTGCTGTCAATCCAGCTGACTAGCTGCCCAACACCTGAAAGGCTACGTACTGGACCTTCAAGGCCTTGTATGCCTCTTAGATGTGGCATTTGATGCCCAAAAGCCCAAGGCTCCTAGGCTGGGCCCATGAGCTGGCCTAGAGAGTTTCATCCTTTTGCTAACATGTTCTAAATGCTCTATATGCTCCTAAGATGACCTAAATGACGTGACTATTCTCCAAGTGGGTTAACCGATAGATTGACACCTACAGCTTGGAATGCTCATGCTTGACGTGTCCCTAGACTAGGGCTCACAATGGGGTCACGGCGTACGACAGATGTTTCTAAAAGATACTATTTTTGTATAAGTATGGCACGGATGATGAGCGAGTGTGTCACACTGCACCTCAGTGGATGGGTGCATGCAATATTTCCTCCTTAGCTTGGTGGTAGTTGTGTCATGTGCATGAGAGATGCCATGGACATTCACCGACGTTGATCCAGAAGAGGCAGCCTGATAAAGAGTATGAACCAGATAGAGTCAGGGTTTGGAGCACAAGATACAGAAGTGGACAGTATGGACTTGGAGCAAGGCCTGGAGGGCATGTCCTGTCAGTGAGTTAGAAGAAAAGGGATGCTGTCGGCTGCTCATAGAGTGTGGTCGGCTGAACCAGAGGACAAGGGGCGGGCTGCAGGCGCATCACAAAGTGAAGAGGACCAGTCGACTGCGTTAAAGAGCATTTTAATGCATTTATGACTGGCTGACCAGTAGTCGGCCAGCATACCAAGTGTCCAAGACCCATATAAATAGCCGAGTGTGCTCATTGAATGGACCATTCATTCCTTTATGGAGTGGATCATTAGGGTCCTAGTTTAGGACAGGATTTTGGGTGTTCACCACCTTTTGTACAAGGCAGCATATGGCTGTAGTAGAAGTACCTTCTTGTACCATATGAATATACTGAATTTCCAGCACTTCTCTCTCTCCACTCTCTCTCTATATCTGCGTTTTGCATCAGATGTTTTCCAAGAGTGTTTAGGGCTGAAAGAAGACTCCCAGAGCTTCTGCGTGTTACATTGGTATCAGAGCATTAGGCTCAGCAAAGCTAAACATTGATTCAATCCCATATGATGGTGTACAGGTCCAAGGTATAGGAAAGTACACGGATACGAAGCCCAAGGCAAGGAGCACAGAAGCGGGAAGAACTCCCAGGAGGTTTGTTGGTGGTGTTCCATAGTGCCAAAGGGGATGACAGTCCTGTGAGCCAGATAGGTTCTCTGGCAACGGTCCCAAGGGAGGTTTATCCTCCAAGGGTGATGTGAGGGTGCCAGACTCATTTCTCAGGAATGAAGACCAAGACAGTGTTCAGAGTCAGGGCAGGAATGGATTGTGGACTAGATGGAACAGATGCATAGATCTTCGTCTAAGACAGAGTGTTTTGGAGAATAGGCCGGGTTTTCAGAGAAAAAGGGTTGCCAGGGAAGGATGGATGACAGAGGGACTTCGGGAAAAGATTTGGGATGATGACAGTCATCCAAGAACAGGTTGGAATCCCGTCATCAAGTTTAGCAGAGGGGGATGTCATGTGCATGAGAGATGCCATGGACATTCACCGACGCTGATCCAGAAGAGGCAGCTAGTTAAAGAGTATGAACCAGATAGAGTCAGGGTTTGAAGTGGACAGTATGGACTTGGAGCAAGGCCTGGAGGGCATGTCCTGTCAGTGAGGTAGAAGAAAAGGGATGCTGTCGGCTGCTCACAGAGTGTGGTCGGCTGAACCAGAGGACAAGGGGCGGGCTGCAGGCGCATCACAAAGTGAAGAGGACCAGTCGACTGCGTTAAAGAGCATTTTAATGCATTTATGACTGGCCGACCAGCAGTCGGCCAGCATACCAAGTGTCCAAGACCCATATAAATAGCCAAGTGTGCTCATTGAATGGACCATTCATTCCTTTATGGAGTGGATCATTAGGGTCCTAGTTTAGGACAGGATTTTGGGTGTTCACCACCTTGTACAAGGTAGCCTATGGCTGTAGTAGAAGTACCTTTTTGTACCATATGAATATACTGAATTTCCAGCACTTCTCTCTCTCTATATCTGCGTTTTGCATCAGATGTTTTCCAAGAGTGTTTAGGGCTGAAAGAAGACTCCCAGAGCTTCCGCGTGTTACAAGTTGCATGGCCTCCAAGTAGTTCGTAACAACTGCGCCGGGGGGGGGGGGTTACTCTTGGACGAATTTCTTGTCAAGCCAAACAGCTTCATGAGTGCCTTGGTCTCTGAACTTTGTGTAGAACTGCCTGATTCTTCGACCGGAATCATTGCTTCATGATGGGGAGAAATACCCAATCTCCTCCTTGTAGTTGATCTCTCTTCTAGAGTTGTTGGCTTGCTTGGTGTATGCTTCCTGTGTTTTGGTCAGGTGCTCTTTTATTGACTTAATGATCTTTGAGAATGTCTTCGTGGTCTTGTTGGCCTTCAATGATGGCGACACCATCCTCGTAAGAAGTGACGAGAAACGGTAACCAAATGCTGCCTCATATGGAGTCCTGCCAATACTAGGTGAGTGTGTCGTTGAGGATTGTCTACACCATCGAAAGATAATGTTCCCATTTTGACGGCTTGTCATGGCAATACAATTTGAGAACATCGAAGGCCTGTTGATTGTAAATTTCTGTGTGACCATCTGTGTATGGATGAAATGCACTAGACAACTGTAATTTAGTCGCGCAAAGTTATCAAATAATGCTCTCCAAAAATGAGAAGTAACATTTGGATCTCTATATGAAGTAATTGTCCTTGGCAAACCACAAACTGGATACTAAAGGTGGATGAACAAGTGAGCGATGTCTTCTACTATGGCTGTCTGTCTGTCTGCACAGAATGAGTATGTAAAATTTACTGAACCGATCAACAATGGTCAAACGCAAAGGTTATAGGCGTACTTTGAGTGTGGAACTTTCACTTTTTGGCAAATCTGGCATACTTGGACATCTAAGTGACATCTCTAGCTAATAGAACAAACGCTCTAACTTCTCCAAGATACTGTTGATACCTTGATGACCCCCAACCAGAGTATCATGGGCATCATGAAGAAGCGGCTATCTTTTCTCCGTTAGTATGCATAGCTTTTTCTTGTAGAATAACCAGTTATCTAGGATTGTATAATGACGCGGTTTTGTATTGAGGGCCAAAATGTATGGAGTCCCCAATTCTACCGAATTTGCATACTATGCCTTCATGCTATCCAAATCTTTTTCTTGAATTTCTATAGTTGACCCGTGTAGAGTTTGAATGGATGATTTATGATTAAGAGCGTCGGGGTTATTTTTGCCACGGATGTATGCAGTCATACCTTTAAACCGTTGGAAGTTTTGACTCCACTGGCTTGCCTGTCACTCCATTGGGCACTAGGCATGGTTTGCAACCATTTAAGTGCCTAATGATTTGTTATACATCGAATAATTCCTTTTGGTGTATTCAACTTGCAGCTTAATAAGCCAATGGTCTGCCTTCTTGCGGTAAAAGAGCACCGATGGCAAGATTGCTAGCATCAGTGATAACCTCGAATGGGTCATCGCATGATGCCAGCTTGAGGAGAGGTGCTTTTGAGGCTACTTTTGTAATGCATAGAAGGCCTCGATTTGTTCGAATGGACACTTTCTGGCGACGTGTCATCACGTCCTTGAGCAAATTTGTAAGAGGTGCTGCCAAGTCCAAAAATTTGTCCATGTGGGTGCTCTAGGTGTTGCAAAGGCTCACAAACGATATGATATCCTGAGCAGTCTTGGGTACATAACTATAGCATGTACCGTGTCGGGGTCCAAGTGAATACTAGACTCATTGATTTGTAAGAGGTGCTGCTAGGTCGAAAAATTTGTCCATGTGGGTGCTGTAGGCTTGGCAAAGACCCACAAACGATCTGATTTCTTGGGCATTTTTTTTTCTGGAATCCGGAAACAAGATCCTTCTATTAGTTAACAAAAGGCTAAGTACAAGCTTGCCTCCGAGTATGGAGCGAGGATAAAAGAACAAAGAAAAAGGGGGGGAGGGGGGGGTGCACTTCTCCTCCGGTTGGCTGCTCTATGAGGAGAAGGCTATCTCATACAATGGGTGGGGGGGATATAACCACATAGGTGGTCTATTGTCACATGCACTGGAGTGCTATGTGACACACTGGCTCTACATCAATGCACCATTCATTAGTAGGATTTACCTTTTTAGGAATATTTTGTCGTATGCTGTGGCCCCATTGTGAGCCCCAGTCCGGGACATGCAGGTTAGCCATAGAGAGTCTGCATGTGCCAGTCCTCTTAACCCACTTGGAGAATTTATCAGATAGTGCATGTGGTGTCAGCCTTAGTGGTAGTTATGCATCAGTAAGCATTTCATTGCCTATGGGCTAGCCAATGGGCCAGCCCCTGGCCTCTACAGCCTATCACAGCCCTGGACAGCATTAGGGGATAGCCGACAGGCTTCTGGAAGTACCTTGCCCTAGTCGGCCAGCATATACAATAGGTTGATAGCATCTATGGTGAGCAAGCTCCAACCGGCAAAGTCTGTTGAACATTAGCAGGCAGTCGGGTTGCACCATAGTAGTCGGACAACATTAAATGTCTTCTTTTCGTATGCGCAGCATTAAAATAACATTTAATGCTATTTTCAGCATTTTATTGTCCAGACTAAACTGGCCGACTGGAACTATTTGGCCCTCCTAGCTCTATTTCACATGATGAAACCCATGCCCGGACACCAGACAGGTGGAAGAAGACATAAGGTTTGATTAAGAAAAAGCACCATTCTTGGTCAAAAAGTAGGAAAAAAGCAAAAAGTCAAACAAGGTTGACCGTGAGCCAAGGGCACCATTGGAAAGAGGCGATTGAGCCGGACCAAAAAGAAAAGCCGCTGACTAAAGTTGAGTAAGATTTTACTATCTAAAAGACCAAAAGCAAAATAAAAGGCAAAAGCATCACTTTTTGGCAAAAAGCAAGGCTTCCCCAAGTATAAAAGAAGCATGAGCCTCTCTTGAGCATTAAGTTGAAGAACCTCTTCATCGCATTGCCATCTTCATCGCATTGCCATCTTCCCCGGGTCTCCACGAAGGGCATCTTCAGCATTCAGCCAGCATATGTGCATCCCTTAGTTTTGGGGTTGCATAGTGGTCATTGAAGAGCCATTCAATGGAGCTTGGACGGCATCTGGATCAGCCTACGTTTTGTCTACATGGTCTTTGCGTTTGGCAGTCCTCAGTCATCATTCACACTCATTGTAAGTTCTCCAAGGAATAATATAAGCTAATACTCCCCTTGTAGGGGGGGGCGCTTCAGTGGGTAAATTGGGACCCAATACTGTGTCGACTCTTATCTTACAGTTGTTTAGTTGTTTTAGCTTTTCTTACACAGACATTGTATGAGATCCACCAATTGTTGTAACCTTTTTGGTCTCATAGGTCATTTTGGCCTTTTGAAGACGTTAATATATCATTTCATATTCATGGTTATCTCTCTCGAGGATTGCGCTCGCTGAAGCTCCCGCCCACCTCTCCCTGCTCGCGCTGTTGCACTGCGCCCTTCACCTTCCCTGCCTGTTCGCCCCCTCGTTTCCTCCTTGCTTCCTCCTTCTCCGCCTTCCCTGCATTGCCCGCCGCCAGCATTGCCCCCCGCCTTCTTTGACCCCCGCCGCCTGTCGTTTAGCCCCCCCGTCTACATCCGCTGCTGCGCCCCCCCATTCCGCCTGCCTTCGCTGCTGCCCATAGCTCTGCTCGCCGCCCTCCTCTCCCTTACGCCTCCCCCCCCTTGTCTTCGCGCCCTCCTCCTCTCTGCAGCGACTTATCCCCCCCCCCTCCGCCAGTTGGTTTTTTTCCGCCAGTTCGTTGTTTTTTTTCCGCCCATCCCTCTTGCGCGCAGCCCCCTGCCCTCCCCCCCCCCTTTTTTTTAGGTTTTATCTCTTTCGCCTCTCCCCCCCCCCCCCCCCCCTCCCTCCTTTTCTTGCTTCCGCCCCCTGGGGGTTTTGATTTCATTTTTCGCTCCGTATTCCGCCTCTCTGTGTGCAACTCGTTTCCAGCAGGTTCCCGCCTTCGCCTCGCCTTCGCCGCAGCTTCAGACTCTGATGGAGGCTCCTCCCGCCCCGCCTCAGAGGGACTCATCAGCAGCCCCCTCGCCCGCCCCCTGAGGTCACCCCCATCAGGCTTTCTCTTTCGCCGGAAGAGGAAGCGAGCCTCACCGCAGAGGTGGAACGCCTCCAGGCTCATTCCACCATCTGCCGTATAGTCGGCACTCGCCCCAGCAGAGGGGAGATCAGGGATCTTCTTTAGGCCCGCCTTCTTGCAGATGTGGGCAAGATCCTGGATGTACAGCTTCTGGGCCGGGGACATTATCAGATCGAGTTCGAGGCCGCCCAGAGCGTTGCCAAGGTCCTTGCCATGAGTCCCCTTGACATCAGGGGTGCTCGGGCTTTTTTCAGACCTTGGTAGCATGGATTTGACCCAGCAGCGGCGGAGCAGGGAGAGCGCCTCTTCCATGTTACAGTTTGTTTCCCTGGTCTCCGCCGGGAGTATCTTCCGCTCCTCTCCAGGCTCGGAGCATTGGTGGGCTCGGTACTAGAGACGGGCCCCTCAGCAGCTTCAGTGGTGGCCAGAGCAGCTGGGCTACCTTCGGTCAGAGTGTTGGTGTCTGACATCTCCTCCCTTCCTAAGGTCATTCAGTTACCTAGGATAGGGGGGGGGTGGATAGATCAGAGAGTGGAGTTTTCGGGGCTCCCGAACCAGTGCTTCATTTGCAGGCAGGTCGGTCATCTGGCCAAGGCCTGCCCTCGCAGGAGACCTCGACCCTCACCACAGCAGCAGGCTACTGATGGCCCGCCCACAGATTCGGCTCGGCAGGCTGCCTCCGGGACACCTGCTCAGGCCACAGAGACCTCGGAGTGGCAGCCTGGACAGGGGCGCCGCCGAGGGAGACAGCCACAGCAGCACGCCCAGAGACCGCAGCAGCAGCAGCCGCAGTCTCAGCCTCACTGGGTTCCCGTGAGGAACAGCTTTGCTCCCCTTCAGGAGGAGACCCCTGCAGCGACCGAGGACCAGGAGATGCCAGCTCCCCCTCCTTCACCCCCCCCACCCCCGTCCCCTCCCACCGCCTCGCTTCCACCATCGCCTCCTCCCGCCCCCGCTCCGGTTTCGGCAGCGGCTCCCTCTGCAGTCCGGAGAGCGCTGAGCACTGACCTCGCTCGAGCATCACAGAGGAGACCTATGCCGATTAGGGCCTCACGGATTTCATCTATCCGCAGTCGGCTGAGTCGCCTTGGCATTAGACAGCGCTCGGAGGCCTTTGATTATACCTTCACACGGCTTTTTGGAGCAGAGGGCCCCCATGAGCCAGCACCCATTCGAGTTCATGTAGTGATACCTCCGGCCCGCGGGGAGGAGGCACTAGACTCAGCGGTGGCCTTATCTATCACGGATTGATCGCTTTTATGTGGGCGACTGGTTAGGGGAGCGAGGGGGCTCCGTCGGCATTCTCGCTGGCACCTCATTTTCAGATCATGCGCCAGTTATATTGACATTGGAGGAGGGGACACGGGAGCCCAGCTTGCAGTTGAGGATCCCAGAGAGGGTACTTGCAGATCCCAGTCTTGCTGAGGACATTGAGAGGATCTGGCATGATAGTCAGTGCTCTGACCAGGATGCAGCGGGCCAGTGTGCCCAGGGACTCATTGATCTTAGCTCTTTTCTACACGCTGCAGCTTTGACACGACTGGGAGAGATTCGCGAGTGGGAGCAACGGTTGAGACGCAGCCTTGCTTCGCTACAGAGCAGAGACATGAGTTTTACTATCGTCGTCAGGCCTCTCAGTGGACGCAGCTTGGTGATAGAGTGACTGGGGAGTTTTTTGAGATCACTGGACCCCGTCATGCGCGAGCAGGAGTCCGCCAGCTTAGTAGACCGGATGGATCGGTTGCTACTGAGCTCGGGGAGATCAGAGCCATTGCCACTGCATTTTATAGTGACCTGCTTTCAGCGGAGCCAGCCACTGAGGATCGAGATGTTTGCAGACAGACTGTGTGGGCCCATGTGCAGAGGAGGGTCACAGACCATATGCGTACAGTTCTAGGTGCGCCTCTGTCAGAGATTGAGCTTGCCGAGGCCTTGAGGGTCCTGCCGCGACATAGTTGCCCAGGGGAGGACGGACTGACGCCGGCCTTTTTTATGCGCTATTGGGACCTCTTGGGACCAGGCCTCCGCAGGGGCTTTCAGCATGTTTTGGACACTGGGGTGATGCCGCAGAGCTTTTCAGAGGGCTTGATCTATCTTATCCCCAAGGGGGAGGGAGTATCAGATGACATTCGGCATTGGAGGCCTATTACGATCCTCAATACTGTCTATAAGATCTTAGCAAAGGCCTTGAGTTTGAGGATCCAGCCCTTCCTGGGGGAGTTGATTCATGCTACTCAGACAGGATTTGTCAAGGAGCGCAGTATCCTTGACAACATCTTTACTTTCTGGGAGGCGACGGCCCGAGCTAGATTTCTTGGCGAGGACTTGGTCGTGATGCTTCTCGACTTTGAGAAGGCATACGATAGAGTTGATTGGGGATTCTTAGAGGGCACTATGCTTCGCCTGGGCTTTGAGCCAGGATGGATCAGAGGGGTGGCAGCTCTGTATTCCACAGCTCGCAGCCAGGTGCTGATTGCAGGAGGACGGGGGCCGAGTTTTGAGCTGACCAGATCAGTCCGTCAGGGGTGTTCTCTTGCCCCTCTCCTTTTTCTCTTCTTTGCGGAGGCTATGAGTATGTATTTGACGGCAGAGGAGGTTGGTTTGAGAGGACTTCAACTCCCAGTCCGGGGGGAGGATTTGCTTGATGCTGAGTTTGCAGACGACACGGGCTTATTTTTCCAAGAGGCCAATCTTATTCGGGCTGAGCAGTCGCTCCAGGTTTTTAGTGCAGCTTCGGGAGCATTGATCAATTGGCGCAAGACAGTGGCCTTTTGGATCAGTAGTGCTCTCACTCCGGCATGGAGCCCGGACCCCGGTTTTAGATGGATTCCTCCAGGCACAGCAGTGCGGTATTTGGGATGCCAGATTGGCCTCGATTTGTCACCTGAGCAGCAGATTGCCCCGCTTCTTCTGAGCATTCGGAAGAAGCTATTGTATTGGAGTACAGCTCGACTATCCTTGGCTGGGAGGGTGGTGGTGGCAAATCAGGTGCTGTTAGCGACCATGTGGTACATTACGTCTTGCTGGATTTTCTCGAGCTCTTGCATCAGCCAGGTACAGAGGCTGATCAGGAACTTTCTGTGGTCTGGGCGGGACGGTCAGCCAGCTCGGGCAAAGGTTGCATGGGCAGTTATTACACTTCCGCTGGCTCAGGGCGGTTTGGGCATTATAGATCCAGTCGATCAGAGCAGAGCCTTATTGGGGAAGCTTATTGTTCGGGGGTTGCTTCCAGGCGCTGAGCCGTGGAAAGAGCTCCTCTTGCAGCGACTGCAGGCTCGGGCGCCCCCTGCAGGGGGTACTTGGGCACCAGAGATTCGCTGGATCTTCATAGAGATGAGGAGGACAGGCCTCAGTAGAGGATGGGAGGACAGATTTGCCTTGAGTATCCTGAGAGCTTGGGAGCTGCTGAGACCGGGGCTCTCTCAGCGGCCTCCTTCTTGTGTTGAGGAGCGGGCCAGGCAGCCACTCATCTGGAGCCCAGCGGTTCGCACGGAGCAGGGTCATATGCTGGGTTCTCGGCCTCGTCTAGCCTGGGGACCTTTAGCGGCAGGCCCAGCTCGTAGTTTTGGAGACTGGCAGGCTTTCTGCAGTCTACCAGAGGAGATCCAGGTGGAGAGGCTGAGTCACTTCAGAGGGGGGTTGATTATGAGGGATGATATACAGGAGGCTCTCACAGAGGAGTGGTTCACGCCTCTCGAGCCAATGGCCCCACGGTGGATGGGAGCCTTTACACAGTTGGAGATCCTGATTGCTGTCAGAGCTAGCACTGAGGATGGCAGATGCCTCTACTATGAGATTCAGGATGAGGGTAGACTCCAGAGAGTGGAGGTGGAGTCGCCTTTGGTTGCAGAGTGCACCTTTCAGAGGATTCGGGTAGTGGCAGCCGCTTCTCGGAAGTGGCATATTGACCCCGACCCTGCTGATGTGCTCCCGGATTGGCGCATATGGGCATATGCAGCGCGCCCCTTGGCCCGGCTACAGTGGGACCCCGGGGAGTACGAGTGGCATGATCCTTATGCATCCCTTGAGGCCACAGAGATCACCTTTTTCCAGTATACTGTTCGGCTGGGACGGCATATTTTGACGGCGAGGACGGTTTCTCCAGCGGCAGCGGGGCATTGGCGATTGCAGGGACTCTCACAGGAGTTCCAGGAGGACTTCTGGGCTCGGCTCTGGGCTAGTCGGCAGGCCCGCAGGATCTCGGCTTTTCAGTGGCTGGTCGCCCACAGGGGCTCAGCAGTTGGCACCTGGCTTGTTTACAGCGGTCTTCCGGCAGCCTGCGTTCGATGCGGCCACCCTATGGAGACACAGAGACATTGCCTTTGGGACTGCCCTCAGGCACAGCAGATTTGGCTGTGGATGCTGCGTATTCTGGCCCCCCTCTCTCCAGAGGGTATGTTTACGTGGGGCGCCGCTGCTTGGTCGACTTCGTCAGGGCCTGCTATGGGCTATGAGATGGAGCAGGGCAGTCAGGCCATCAGATTTATTAGGGGCCAGCCTCGCCTGGTTCCGGCACCGGATTTCTCGTCCGCCAGCTGGACACAGGAGAGGGATTTACGATGGGAGCTCCTCAGCAGCCTCACCATCTGGTTCACCTGGAGGGCCCGGTGTTTCACGGCCTTTGAGGGGAGACTGGAGCCACCAGCAGAGACTGTACAGGGGATTTGGCAGGAGTTGATCCACACCCTGCGAGGACAGTATGACCGCATCCGGGGCGACTCGGACGAGGCGATCTTGCGGCGCCAGGCTTTTCACACCACCTGGCGCAGCGGCCCCTTCTACACCTTACACACGGGATCCCCCCGTTGGCATTACAGGCCACCTGTTTGGCTATCCCCCCCCCCTATTGTATGATTTAGCCCTTCAGTCCTTAGTACTGATGCTTGTATTTTGCAGCACCTAGGGAGAGTCTCCCGGGCTGCCTTGCTGGATTCACTGCTCTTTCTCTCTTATGAGCAGGAGAGATCTTTTGTAGCCCTACGGGCGTTTTTATATAACTAATGAAAGGATCTTTTCTCGGGAAAAAAAAAATATATCATTTCATTTCATTTTCTCTCTCAATGGAATTGCACAGACTCACGGGTATAAAGAAGGCTTTGTTGCGTGTTACGACGATCAACCTCTTGCATGCTCCATTGCTCTGAGAGTCTTCTTTCAGCCCTAAACACTCCTAGAAACATACTGATGCAAAACGCAGATATGGAGAGAGAGTAGAGAGAGAGAGATGTGCTGGAAATTTAGTATATTACTATAGTACAAAAAGGGTACTCTGCTGCGCTGCAGCCCTAGGCTGTCTTCATAAAAGGGTGATAAACACCAAAATTCTGGTCCCTACTTGGACCCTAAGGGACTCAATCCCTAAAGGACTGAATGCCTAGAATGAGGAACCTTTGTGCCTATTTATAGGCCTTCCACAAGACTTGGGAAACTGGCGGACTGTTGGTCGGCCAGTCAACAATGCATTAAATGCCCAACCCGACTGGGCTTCTTCTTGTGCCATCATGCGCCTGTAAGCCAGAGCAAGTACAGCCGCCTCCTGATGTGCAGCCGCCGCCTCAGATCAGGTACAGCCGACAACAACTGCAGCCGACTGTCCTGCCTTGAATCCAACGCAATTGACAGGGCATCCTTCCACCTATCTCCAAGTCCATACTGCCAAAAAGTGTTATGTGCTCCATCATCCTGGTCTTTTTCTGGCTGCCCCTGTTGGACTAGCTGAGGAACTTGTCCATGGGCATATGTGCACATGACATCCCCCTCTGCTAAACTTGATGACGGGATTCCAACCTGTTCTTGGATGACTGTCATCATCCCATTCTTTTTTCCGAACACCCCCTCTCAGCACCAAATGCTGAACAGACTCCGAGAAGCCGAAGAAGTCGTCCTCTGTCAAAGACAAAAGAATGCAGCAACAACAGGTACCAGGAAAGCTCCACAAGTAATCTCCACAGCAACTCAGCTACAAAAGCAACAGAACGAGCTGCCAGGTACACTGCTCCTCTAGAAGAAAACAACCATGCAGGCTGCATCGTGTTGCTCCAAATATCGGTGCCAAACCCAAATGTAAACACAGTGCCACAGAGATCCCTAGAAGCCTGTAGCTCCAAGAAGATAATACCCTCAAAAGAAATAGAGTCCATCTACCCCAACTCTGTACCAACAGTAGCCCAATGCTGTACAATAGCACCCTCCTCGAAGGTTGGCATCACCAGATGTAAGAACTCAACTGCCCCCTCTGAAAATTGATGTCAGGACTCCACAAGCCCAACCAAATCCAAATCCCAATCCTTCAAGCCTTGGAAGTACCACTGTGCCCCAGGCACGGTCACGGACACACCTGACCACAATCCAGAATCCTCACACAGAGTAAGGGAAATAGGAACATTCATAGTAGTGGTAACTGAAGTAGTAGTAGCCGCCTCAATAGCATCACACAGCGTAGAAGCAGGCTCCTCCATAGAAGGCAAAGGGACCAACAACACATCCTGGTCACCGGTTGTCGAAGAAAGAGTCGGAGGCGAAGCAATAGGAGACAAATCCCCCTCAGAAGTTGTGAGCAAAGATAGCCCACTATCTTCCTCAAAAACATTACCAGATATATCATCTTGGCAAGGAGAAGTATGCATAGAAACTGAAGGCAAGGCTGCAGGAGAAACAAACTCCTCAGATGCAATGAGCAAAACTAGCCCACTATCCTTCGCTGCAAGAACATCTCCAAAAGAAGTATCCACAAGATCATTGGCTGCATAGCACCCAGAAGTAGAAACCATTTGCGGATAACTGGCATCACCATACAGGTCACAAAGCAGCTGCCACACATAGAAAGTAGAAGCATCATCAAGAGAATAGATGAAGTGTCGAAGAACCGAATCCTGACAATTCAGGAGGAGAAAGCCATAGATCTGTTTGTCAGTCTTCCTCCACTGACACATCCTCCGCAGAGGCAAGGTCCGGCAAGCACCGATTCTTGTACGAGAGAAACTCCATCAAACCATACTCCCTGAGAATAGAAGTAACCTGCAACTTCCATGACTGAAAGTTACCACCATCCAACTTGTCTGCCTCATCTAGGAAATAACAAGAAAGTGGTACGGGAGCCAAATCTGAAGCTGTCATCATTGGTCCAACCAATAGGACCAAACCTCATAAAATAAAAAAGTGTCCAAATCAGAAAACGCTGATGTAGGTCCCTTCCTCCCACCAAAACGCAGCCCTAAGAGGCTGGACAGCACCCGAAAATCCTGCTGTAGCAAAAAACGCAGAAGCTTCTGTCGACTGTACCTCCAACCTTGAGGCCACCAGAAGAGGGAAGCAAAAAATGCAGATTTGATATAGAGAGAAAAGGTAGCCACACAAGGCTTGGAAATATGATGTAAGAGGGTGCAAGAGGGAAAGGCATCAACTAGGACTGTAGCTTGGGCTCTCCTCAAGAAACAAACGCACAATCTCAGAAGAAGTGTCCACCACAGGTACCAAGGTTGCCACCAAAGCCCGAACCACCACAATACCCCCTCTGCAAAAGGGAATGTCCACTGGAGAGAAAAACGCAGAGAGGTTGCTGTCCTGAAAAAACAGGCCGCCTAGATCCAAACTCCAAGTAGAAGAAAAACGCTGATGAGAGATTACCTTCAGGTTGTAAGCGATGAAGCCAAAGTGAAGGGAAAGCAATCAGCAGCAGCTGTCTAGAAAACGCAGCAACCAGAGGGCTGCAAATTTGAGAAAAAACGCAAAGGTAAAGGGGCTGTAGATAGGGCTGAATCTGGGGCAGCAGAGGGAATCGCTGAACCGGGAGCGATGATACCATGAAAGAGTGCACAGAGCGGAAGCAAATAAGCACTAGAGTGTGCTGAGTAGAGAGTGCAAGAGAGAGAGAGAGATATGGAGCAACTATGCTGAATATAATGAAGTGATAGTCCCAAGCAAGAGACAGAAGTAGTCTCATAAGTGAGGGAGAAAAAGATAGACTAGGCAAGATACAAAACTGAGAGGCCAGCCCACCTATTTATAGGTGGGGAGAGCTGGCCGATAGGAAATGCTGAAGGTGGCCGACTGGAAAAAAGGCATCCAGGCTCGGAAAAATCCCAGAAAAATATAGAAAATAAGGGTGGCCAGCCCACAATCAAGGGGCATGCAAAAAGGACCAAAAGGACACCAGACATGGGCAGAAACTGGGGATGAATGTGCTAACAATGGGCACAAAGTTGAGTTTTTCATCAGCCTATCATCCTCAGATGGATGGTCAGAGTGAAATTGCAAATTCAGCTGTGCTTGACTTGCTCAAGTGTTATGTATCTGAGCAGAAGTTAGATTGGGAAAAGTATTTGCCATTGGTTGAGTTTGCATACGCTGTACCTTAGTACCCTATCATTTGGAGGTAGACGGGTTTACACCTGGTCTCCGCACCCACATATCTCAACAGGCACTTTCAAGTTCAAAAGGCCTCATTCCAGCAAGATTTCATTGTCTCTCCTCTTTTGGGATGTGACATGATCTTAGGAATCTAGTGGTTTCGTCAGTATGAATCTATTCCCAATTGGGGGCAAGACACCTTCATTATCTCTAAAGGTTTTCCTGAGCCTGTTTTGATTCGGGGGGATAGGAGCATTCTTGGCATTCCTATGATTTCTCATCTCCAAGCCCGACGAGCTATGTGCAAGGGAGCAACAGAAGGAGCATTGATTTATGCTCAGACAGCTTCTATCTCATCGATAACCGCTGTCTCATCTTCTTCAGTCCCTCAGTTGGCAAATCTCCTTTCTCATTCAGACATTTTTAAGGATAATCTCCCACTCAGTATCCCACAGTTAGCAGAACCTCCTAGCAAGTTTCCCTCTTGTCTTTCCAAGACTTTCAAGGGCAAGCTAGAACAGCAGTCAGTTCTCAAACATTTGAAACCTGTTCCTTATGGACACATTTTCACAGTCACCACAGACCACCAAGCACTTAAGTGGCTCGCGATGATGCCAAGTGCCAAGTGGAGTGCTCAGCACACTAGACAGGGTCAGCTCTTCCAACAGGTTGGAGGAATGATTAAGTACATCCGTTAGTCAGCATAACCCAGTAGCAGATCTTCTTAGTAGAAAGACCAGCATCTAGACCAGTCAGGAGTCTACCATTGTCAACATCTCTGGAAAAGACTTAAATAACATAGAAGATCAGTATGTCGATTCCGCAGAGTTTGGTACTCAACCCAATTTGGCCCTCAATTTCGAGCCTGGCCATTATTCAATTCACAGACATGCAAGTAAGTTTAGACGAGATATCCACTTCAAGGAAGGGGATTGGGTCTATTTGCGTATCATGAAACAAAGATTGAAACAAGTGGGCAAACGTTGTGCCAAGCTTTCATTCCGTAGTTTTGGCCCTTTTCCAATAGTCAAAATGTTAAGTGATGTCTCCATGAAGTTAAAGTTGCCTACCAGTTGGACAATGCATGATGTTTTCCATGTTTCTTGGCTAAAACCATATGTTGGTCCAGAAGTGTTTGATGTTTCAGATGAACAACAGCCAGACGTGGTAGACAAAGCAGAAGTTATTGAGCCTGAGCATATCCTTCTTCATCGATGGAAGCATGGTTCCGGTCGACGGATACGTCAGTTCTATATGAAATTCCGAGATAGAGGTACCCACGAAGCCGTATGGCTAGATGAGGAGTTCTTCCAGGAGTACTCCCAGTTGTTGGCGGACTACTTGGAAGCCATGAACCTGCCGCCAAGCTAAGCAGGAGGGAATGTCACATGCACTCTGCACACTCAGTGCATGGTGACAAACTGGCTCATCATCAGCAGTGCAACAGTTGTACATTATTAGAACCTAGTAGGATGATATTTGTCGTTTGCCGTGACCCCATTGTATATCCTCAGTCCAGGATAAGTCAGGCACGAGCTACGTAGGTCATTCCTTAGCCTTAGCGGGTTAGTCAGTCAGTCAAGTCCCTTAACCCACTTGGAGACTATCATTCATGCATGTAGAGTCAGTAGAAGCCTTAGGGTTTGAATCAGAAAGCACTCTGCATTTTGCATAACATGCATTCACATGCCTGTGCATCATTTAGAACATCTCAAAAGCCTTAGGAAATTTACTAGGATTTATCTGGTATTTTTTCAATATTTTATGGTATTTATTTAGCATTTAATGCCATTTATAAACATAAAGTTTAATTATGACCAGCCAACTTGACCAACCCCTAACTAGTATAAATAGGCTTGCATAGGGCTTAGTTCTTCATTCAGTCTTCAGAAAGCTAGGTGCCTTCATCCTCAGCATTAGGAGCATCCCCGCCTTCAGCCTAAGACTAATCCAACCCTTCTGGAGCTTTTGCGTTAGCTTCTCAACACTCCTGGAGCTTGCGTTTTGCTTCAGCATCCCCTGCAGTTTAACGCAGCACATCAGCAGGCTCATACAGCAGTTCAGCAGCTCATTCAGTCCCTTGCAGACCTAGGGGCAGCATACAGTCCATAGGCGCCGTACTTAGGTCAGGTCAGCCCTGCGTTTGCAGTTCTGCAGCAGTTTTATATTGCATTTCAGTCCTACAGCCTGTGTTTTCAGTCTTGCATCAGCCCTACAGCAGTACCCCGCCTTCTGTGCATCATACATGCATGCTACAATCATCTGGTGAAGGTAACATATCATTCATAAGCATTTTGAGCATATTTACATAGCTTAGAACAGTCCACCGCAGTCCTTTCTCAGCCTCAGGTGTGCAGCCCTTCCTCATGCCCTTGGGAAGAGTGCATAGGCTCGAGATCAGTTCATTGAGGTGTTTCTACAGCCGTGTACAGTTCAGCTAGGCTTCCGATCCTCCGAGATCGATCAACACAACAGGAGCTTCTCTTGTCCGATTGCAAGTAGAGGGTTGCAGGGATCTTTGGTATGCATCATGAAGCTGTGAATCAGCAAGATCATTGTAAATATAGCATGTTTTGGCAATATACAGTAGATTAGGTCTCTCTCTCCTTCTCTTCTGTGTCTTTGCTAAACATAGGATTAGCATTAATCTTCTTTGCTTAGCATTAATCATGAACATGCTTTCACAATGCATGTTACAATGGTATCAGATCTTAGGTAATCCTTGGACAGCCCTTAGCTTACATTTTGTGCACGTTGAATTAGGGTTTTCTTTTTAGGGTTTGCAGGGCAAAATTAAGGTGAAAACTGCTCATGGCCTTAGCGAGACGAATAAGAAAAGATAAGGTGCCAGAGGACAACCTTGTCGGACCAAGCGGGAAAGGGGGAATCTGTCGCCTTGGGCTCCTTGAATGAGAACCTGACTGTGAGAGGCTGAGTAGAGTCCTGAAACACCACAAATCCACTCCATAGGGAACCCCATCTGGTGCATCATGCCCTCCAGAAAGCTCCAATCAACCCTATCATAAGCTTTCTCAAAGTCTAGGAGTAGCACTATGAGGTCTTGCTACTGCATCCTGGCCGAAGCTGTCGCCTCCCAAAAGGTGAAGATGTTGTCTAGAATGCTCCGATCCTAGACATAACTTGTTTGAGTTTCATGGATCAAGTCAAGGAGGAAAGGCCGAAGTCTCCCGCCGATGGCCTTGGCCAAGATCTTATAGGCGGTCCCAGAAGGGTGATGGGTCTCCACTGCTGGATCTCCGATCTGTCACCACCCTCCTTCGGAATCAAGTAGACGACAATACTCTTAGATAGCGACGAGCGAGATCCAAGGAGAGCACACTCATACCGATTGTAGCCATTTGGTCACGGAGATCTTTGATTCTGGTGAGAAATACCTCCACCGCTTCACCTTCATTCAGCGTCTCTTGTCGAAGCTGATTTTTGAGATTCTCGATCCTTGAGGGATTGGATGCTCTACAACAAAAAGTCCATTCAATAGATGATCCTGTGTAGAGTGAGATATGCTGTGATCAACTAATGACGATACCCGCCTCAGCCAGAACCGATCTGATGGTGAAGTGAATGTCAGGCCTTTGTGATGGGAGCGTGTCATGTTGGCGGAGAACCTGACGAATTTGTCTCTGTGTGGTGGAGGGTCTTGATGCTCTAGGTCGGGGACGTCTGGCTCACAGAATGGATCGAGCTCTCTCGCTAAGAACTCCTCTAGGGCGTGGAGCTGGAGCATGGGTACGGTGGTGGGCTCTGATGTCGTAGTAGAGGAACTGTTGTGGGCAGTGGATTTCGATGTGGGTGTGTGTACCAGAAAGAAATCTGTGATGGCTCTTTGTGAGGTGTCTTGTCGGAGCCAGGGCTATTTCTCAGCATGTTGCCTCAACACTACATCCCCGTGTCGTCTGAGCTCCATCAAGTACATGCCCAAGCACCTCTGATCCTGAAATTGTATCACCTGTGTGAGTGGTCTCGGAAGAGGCAGTGGAATCTCCCCTGTATCTCATAGTAAGCCTTGCAATTGAACATATAATGGGCCTCATCCTCTACTGCTCGTGTGATACATATTGTGCATGTCCTCTCCTCATGTGGGATATGCTCAGCTCTGCCAATCTCTAGTCTGAGGTGGTGGGAGGATACCCTGAGTTGGCCGATCGTGATACGCATAGCATGTGACATGTGTATCTGTATGTATCCCGGGATCTCAAAGAATCCATCCTCGGAGAGTCTCAAGAAGTGATCTTTGAAGAACTCACACTTCTTACCAATCTCTAACGGAGACATCCATGTCTGGTGTATGTGTAGCCCGAGTAGATCTAACCGGATGATCCGGTTGATCTCATGTCGTGAGAGATCAAGGTAGGGGGGATCCAGGCTATACTGAAACGGGGGGGAGACGGTCCATATGTATGCCATGTGCATGAAACCACTCGACTACCTCAAAGTACCATGCATGTGTCGGTAATGGTGGTGGCCGTGTCGCAGAGGAGGGCAGCTTGTCTCAATTGCTCCCTCTCCCTCTCGTAGTATAATTGCATAGAGGACTCTAGTGCTAGTCGTGGGAGGCAATCTCTGTGAAGCGTGTATACATGCTGAAAATAAGTGACAGTCTGAAAAAGGGCATCTGAATATAAGAAATGAAATGAAATGAAATGTTATATTAACGTCTTCAAAAGGCCAAAGTGACCTATGAGACCAAAGTTACAACCATGTGACATTTGATACACTGTCTTGAAAAGAAAAGAAAGAACTGAAGGTAAGTATCTAGCCCTACAATACATCAGTAGGGAGCATCCGGAAGCAGCAACTAGGGAGAGTGGGAAGTTAATGCTACTAGTCAAAATGGGGTACATGAGTACATGGATACATGAATACATGAATATGGGGGAGTACAAAAGTGACAGTGAGTACAACAATATATGGCTGGAGTGGTAATCATCCTAGAAGCTCTAGCATGGTCTCTGCCGGATGGCCTGGATATTTGCCATAGTGAGATGCCTGGTCGGACGAGCCCGATGCCTCGCAATGATGCTCTGAATCCTCCGGTGTAGGCACCGTCTCCGATGTGAGGATCCGCAAGCCCTTGGGCGCCTGGATCTGCCCAACTGGATAGCTCTCTCAACTAGAGTCCCACGGGGTGCCCATTGCTGGGTTGTCGGCTGTGTGTCCTCCCGGGTAGTCCCTCTAAAGAAGTCAGTAATCTCTCTGTGTGGACTCCCTGCCAGTCGGGCGTCTGCTCCTGATAATGGACTCTCTGAGCCTGCGGATCTCGAGGAGATAAAAACCCAAGCATCGCTGATCACAATAGTCCATGACTCGAGCCATTGGCCAAATCCCTCTCTGAAAAGGCAATGGTAGTGCCCTCGAATCTCATAATATGCTGTGCAGCGACAGATGTAGTGCTCCTCCGTCTCTGGCTCTATCCAACAAATCTGACAAATCCTGTCCCCTGGAGGTATGCCTGTAAATCTGCCTGTCTATCTCTAACTGATGTGAAGAGGTGCGGATCTGCCCAATGGCGCACCTCAATCCATGAGACAGATGGGTATCCATGTAGCTCGGTCTAAGTATAGAGCCATCCTCAGTGGTGCGGTTTCGTCTACTTGCTTTTGCGTCTTCGTGAGCACCTCCACCCACGAGGAGGTCTCCCGGGCCTTCTTTTCTTCTCCCTCTTGAAGTGTTCTCACTTGGGCCTTGATGGTGTTCAGCTCCTCCATCACGACGGGCTGAATTTCACCTTCCTCGAGCTTATGTTGAGCACGTGCTTCTTCTATCTCCTTCTTGAGATTTGCGATCTCTGCATCTTGGGCTGCTATCCGCGCTTCAAGCTTCTTGACTTTGTCAAGAAGGCTCCGGTTGACCATATTAATTGCATTGCCCGTCTCTTTCTTGTGTTGTTGGATGGCTGCCTTGATCAGGTCTTCAATGTCGATCCTCTCCATCTTGTCTTGGGCTGAAAAAGGCTGGTTTCTGGTTAAAAATTAATTAACCCTTGGCCATAGGAAGAGCTCCGTGCGTGTCTGCAGCGCTTCCCACAGAGAGAGAGGCCAGAGGGGGCTGTTGCGAAGAGAGAGAAAGATAGGCAGCAGGCGGGAGAGGGAAGCAGGCGGGGGGGAGAGAGAGAGTGGCGGGAGGGGGCTACGAGGAGAGAGAGAGATGGCCGAGTCCTTTTGGGGCGAGCAGAGAGAAGGGAAGAGCTTGTGGGGGCGTAGTGAGAGAGAGAGAGAGACAGAGAGCGTCAGCATGCGGGAGAGGGAGGCGACACAGGGTCAGCAGGCGGGGCAGGGAGGCGACATAGGTTTGAAGAGAGAGAGGGAGGCGACACAGGTTCGAAGAGAGAGAGAGAGAGAGAGAGAGAGAGAGAGAGAATTTTATGCAGACTGCTTAACAGTCACTCTGGATGCAGGGCTCTATCTCCGTGAGTATGATGCTGCATCAGACCAGCTTTTGTTTTGTTTGCAGCCACCTTACGTCCGGAGACAATGAAGGAGACGAGAATCGCAGAAAGTCAGATGTTGAAACGTACCCGCTTTTTGCCCACCAGGGCTGCTCATATGGATGTTCCGAAGGACAAATGGGGGCACGAGTAAGCCATGATTCTTTTCAAAGATTGCAAAGCATTCTCACTATGTATGAAAAGTATGTATTAAGAATCATTTCATTTGGCAGCCGGATCATATGGCTTGGAGACTTGAATTATCGCCTTAATCTTAGGGACAATGAGATACGGTTTCTGGTGGCCAGAGAGGACTGGACAGCTCTTTTCAGGAAGGATCAGGCAAGTCAATCAAAGTAGAGGGTAGCCGCTCATTCCAATTGGCACATTAAAGCTGTGCAATGTTAGTTATCTTCATTTTTTTGTGTGCTGTAGCTGAGAAAACAATCACTGAAAGGTCACATCTTTGAAGGATGGCATGAAGGCACTATATTGTTTGCTCCGACTCACAAATATGAATTTGGTTCTGATCGCTATATTGGAGAGAACACAAAATCTGGAGAAAAGTGGCGCTCTTCTGCCTGGTTAACCACCATACCACAGAAGAGTAACTATGTTTGAGTGCCAAGATTGTGTGTATGTGTTTGGTTTATTGCTATGCTAAAGACGAGTAGCTATGTTTAAATACCAAGATTGTGTGTGCATGCATTGTGTGCCCTCCAACTCACAGGGAAAACTGATTAATTTCAATAATATGCAAACCTTTAGGTGTGATCACATCTTGTGGCATGGAGAGGGATTGAGACTGCTGTCATACAAGCGTGGGGAGTCAATGCTTTCAGATCACCGGCCAGTAATTGCGGTTTTTTTGGCTGAAGTAGAATTGTTTACAGAACACACAACCAAGAAAATGATGACTTTCCAAGCATGCAAAGATGGGTGCTGAGGCCAGCCTGGACCAATTTGAGATTCCTGAAAGTGCATGTTCAAGAGGTAGCCATGCCAAGTCTATTTACTCGCTAGTTTGAACAAATAAAATTTTCATGTCTTTCTGTTATGGCAGGTCATCTCTAGACAGGAGAGCAAAGCAACATCAATGCTAATACCAAGACAAGGTGCTCTCAAAGGTATGTACTATTCACAAATCTAGTGCCCTAGTGACCATCAACCCTTGGTGTATGTTGCTTCACAAAAGGGAGCTGTGTCTGGGCCGCCAAGGTGGCCTCAACTTCTACATGTGTGTGTGTGTGTGTGTGTGTGTGTGTGTGTGTGTGTGAGAGAGAGAGAGAGAGAGAGAGAAAGAAAGTTATATTAACGTCTGCGGAAGACCCCAAGGGCCTATGAGACCAAAAGTAGTACAATGGATATACTGAGCCATGGAAAACTGAAAGAAAAAAGTAAAATGAAAACATCTGACAATACATGTGATCAATAGATGATCCTGTGTAGAGTGAGATATGTTGTGATCAGCTAATGACGATACCCACCTCGGCCAGAACCGATCTGATGGTGGAGTGAATGTTAGGCCTCTGTGATGGGAGCATGTCATGTCGGCGGAGAACCTCACGAATCTATCTCTGTGTGGTGGAGGGTCCTGATGCTCTGGGTCGGGGACGTCTGGCTCGCAGAATGGATCGAGCTCTCTCGCTAAGAACTCCTCTGGGGCGTGGAGCTGGAGTGGGTACGGGTGGTGGGCTTTGATGTCGTAGTAGAGGAACTGTTGTTGGCAGTGGATTCTGATGTGGATGTGTGTACCACAAAGAAATTTGTGATGGCTCTCTGTGAGGTGTCCTGTCAGAGCCGGGACTCTCTCAGCATGTTGCCTCAACACTACATCCCTGGGTCGTCTGAGCTCCATCAAGTACATGCCCAAGCACCTCTGATCCTCAAATTGTATCACCCGTGTGAGTGGTCCGAATCCCTCTCAGAAGAGGCAGTGGAATCGCCCCGCTGGAAAGACCCAACACTTAGTGCGAGGTTCTTGGAAATGTGCGTGGAAACACTGTCTCTCCGTATGGGCTAGGGAGGCATGCCCGCTCGCAAGTCGGTCAGTGGCAGTTGTGGCCATGCAGAACAAAGGGCTGTAAAAGTGACTCCTAGATACGCATACTTCTGCACAATCTCCACTGGGGCACCTCTGTATATGAAAGAAAATCGTGAGGTGACTGCAGAAGTTAGCCATAACCTTGGTTTTGCCCAAATTGACCGTAAGGTCTCTCCCTCTGCAAAATCTGTCCAATGCATTTAAGTGTTTCTGTAAACCCTCAGCTGAATCTGAGATCAAGACAATGTCGTCAGCATATAGCAATATGGGCACTACTGTCTGAGCCAATGGTGAACGTCTACCTCCAAAACTGCTGTCCACAAATACTGCGATCTCATCAACGTATAGGCCAAAGAGTGTAGGTGAGAGTGGGCAGCCCTGCTTAACCCCAGTAGTGCTACATATATCTCCCGAGGTCCCACTGGGTGCACGTACTCGGCCGAGTACTGCCTCATATAGTGCCATCACACCCCATACCATCTCATGTGAGAATTGGAGCTCCTGCAAGCGTCCTATGAGACAGGATCGAGGAACGGAGTCAAAGGCTTTGCGGAAATCCACAAAGCAGCAATACACGTCTCTTTGAGGACCTCGCCTCCTCTATGATAGCCCATAAAGTAAAGATATGGTCCAACGTGGATAAGTTTTTGCTGAAGCTTGCGTGGCCTGATGTTCTGTTTCTCATCCTCTCTGCCATAGAGCTCATTATGTCCTCTAGTACTGCCCCATAGATTTTGGCCATTGTGTGACCAATCATGATAGTCCTGTAGTTACTTGGGTCGGTGGGGTCTCCTGCTTTGTGGATGGGGACAATGGTGTTGGTAGTCCAGGAGGGTGGGAAGCCTTCACAGAGTGCTCTGTTAAAAAGACTGGCAAGAATGGGAGCCAATACAATGTGCCCGTGGGCAAAATGTTCTGCGCGTAGATCCTCATGATCTCTCCCATTATGCAGCTTTTTAAGAGCCCTTGTGACATCGGGGGAATCAGAGAGAGAGAGAGAGAGAGAGAGAGAGAGAGAGAGAGAGAGAGTTTCAAAAACATATAAAATAGACCATTTTATATCACCCACTGCATTGACATAATACAGGGGTTTTATTAAAAGTGAGCTCCCCTAGGGATTAAGAATCCTGTCTGTTTACAGGTGGGCATGTATGCTGAGTGGACTTTACAACCCTCCAGAATCTTAAATCCTGTTGCCCTCGATTTGTTTCAATGTTACCTTTGGATCGCTTGCCATGTGCCTTCATTACGAAGTGTCTTCATTTCCTGTCACACACTTTTGCTGAGCTGAATTCCGCAATCAGGTACATTTCTTCACAATTTTAAAACACAACTGTTTTGTTGTGCCTTTTGTTATCCCTTTACTATAAGGGGTTCTTTTTCTTCTATAATTGACATATTCAGATGACAGGAAGAGGCAAGAGAAAAGCTACAAGGATATGCAACAATCGGTTGTTGGGCATAGCTCAGAGATATTTGCTTGCTTCAGGGTATTCCCCAGTTCCAATACACACCACCTTCGCTGAGTATTGACACCACCACCACCTGGGAGATTATTGCTAGTATCCTGGCGTGGCATATTTGGAAGACTAGATGCTCACAGGCCTTCGTCGAGGGGAGTGTATTTGCAGTATCTGGAGTGACATCATTACACTCTTTTGGCCACCTGGCTCACATACAGGGATCTTCTAGAGCTGCGCAGACAAAACAGAGCAGATTTATGAGAGTGGAACCATGGTATTTGCTTCTCCTCCACTCCACTATGGGGCTTGTATGGAAGCATAGTGCCCCCAATTGGTTGAGATCTCCCTCTGTATACTTAATAGAAGGCTTTTATCTATAAAATTAAAAGCAAATACATTATTGTTGAAAAGCAAGCTTAAATCACAAGCTGTTGTCAACCATTCTTTTTAGCACAGCTGTGTGCTTTTCTAGAAATTGATATTTGTAGAATAATTTTTTGTGAGCTCTCTAGCTTATAAAACAATGTTTTTTTTTGTACCCATTGAGACTCTGAACAGATTTTTGGGTTGTTTGCCCATATCGTCAATGAATCTATGTTTGGCTATATTCAAGCTAACTGCAACTGACATAGGAGCTTTACTATAATGCCAAAAAAGGAAAGTATGTTTGTCAATTATTATATCTTGAAAATCAAAGGTTTGGTTGATCAACTTGGCTCTACTGATGAAATTGTGTAAGATGATGATTTTGTCCTTGTCTCAAAGGTCTTCATCCCAAATATAAGTCTTTCATAAATGTATTTCTATTCTCAAAGAATTTCTTGACTTCATAAAGCCTGTATCATTTCTTTTAAAGTTAGGTGTGGGCAATGCTTCAAAGCATCAAGAGAAAGCCTGTGGTAGAGGTCGATGAGGAAGAAGTACAAAAGACAGAGGCCATGGAAGGATCAACTCGCAACAAGAATGATAAAATATCAACATGGAGACCAAGGACAAAACTAATCTCAAGGTCAATCTCAAGCACCCTCTAGAGATAGGGAGAGTTATAATAGAGGAAGAGACTAATATGACTTGTTATTATTGTGGAAAATTCGGACTTGTTAAGAGTGCTATAAATGACAACAAACAAATATGTTGCACAACGACAATAAAATGATCAAAATGAGTAGTTATTTACTATGTTACGCTGAATTCTGAGTGGTAGTAATGTGAATGGTTTATTGATAGTGGTGCCTTTAATTATATGATACATCATGGGGTGAAAGCATGGTAAGGTGGAATACTTTTTAGGCTAACAAGGGGTAAAAGCATTGATTTCAAGCCTTTGAAATTGCAAAATTTTAATTTGAATTAATAAAAACTTCAAGCATGGCAAGCGTGGCAAGCATGGGCTCCCTTACTTTTGTCCTCCCTCCATTTCTGCTTCCACCCACACGTGTTTTGATTGATGTTTCACTCTCTCTCTCTCTCTCTCTCTCTCTCTCTCTCTCTCTCTCTCTCTCATGTACACGTCTGTTGTTGTGTACCAAAAGATGTGTTATGCCATGCTCTCTGTGTCCTTATTCTCAAGCTTGTAGAATTGTATGAGAAGGTTAATCTTTGAGCTCTTTGAGTCGGTGTTAAAAATCTTGTTAGGCTCTTGCTATGCTAATTTCACATCCTTAATGCCGGCAATATGACTAATCACATTATCATCGAGGTTTTGAGCAATAAGGTCCAATGCTTTGTTATTTTCAATTGGCTTAACTTCCACTTGTTCATCCTCAATTATGTGTCAAAGTACATGGTCTTTGCCATCTAAAAAAAACCATCACCTTTGAACTTTGAGATAATTTCTACATGCTCCATGGTGATGAGAAGGGGGTTTTACCTTGAGCCTTGATTTTGGTGCTCATGTAATATTTTTCTCTTTTATAAATTTTTAATAATTATATTGAGATTATGTCTAATGCAAGAGAGGACTAGACATGCAATGCAAATGATAAGCTTGATCTTCAAAAGAACTTGAAAATACTGATGAAAAATCAAAGATTAGAGTTGGATTGAAGGTGGTGATGATTAATCCATTATGTTAGCTTAATTATAAGCTTAACCTTCAAAAGAACTTTGAAATACTGATGAAAAATCAAAGATTAGAGTTGGATTGAAGGTGGTGATTAATCTATTATGTTAGCTTAATTATAAGCTCGATGATATGTAGAAATTTAGAGATGTATACCTATATATACATGTGCATTTATAAAATAAATAAACACATATTTTTAATTAATATTAAATTTTAATACGTGGGGATGCATGATGAGGTGTGTTCACTCTTAAATAAGCGTATCTTATATACAATGTCTTTTGTCTTCTCTTTTACATACATATGTGTGTGATTGTGGGTACACATACACACATATGTGTGATTATGTAATGTCTTCACATGTGCATGTGTCGTGTAAGTGTCTTGATTGTGTATGTGTTAGTGTGTATTTGTTGTGTATGTGTGTGTGTGTGTGTACATGGTGTGTATGTTTTTATTTGTGTATCCATAGCGAGTGTCTACATGTGCATGTGTGTGAGCATGTGAATATACTCATGTGTACATCTATGTGTGTGCACGTGCAGGTGCATGTGTGTGTGAGTGTGTGTATGTCCATATCTGTGCACATGTACTTATGTATGTGAGTGTATTTATGTACTTGTGTGCATGTATACACGTGTGTATGTGCAAGCTTGAGTATGTGTGCAAGTGTGCATATCTCTATGTGTTGCATGCATGTCCATGTGTGCGAGTGTATGTATATATGTTTGTATGCGTGTGTGCACGTATCATGTGCTTGTGTCTGTGTGTTGTGTGTGTGTGTGTGCATGAACATACATGTGTGTGGGTCGACATACATATAAATCTATTTATATATACATGCTTACATACCTATAGATACACATACATACATAATATATATACGTGTGTGTATATATATTCTCTCTTACACATGCACATAATATATATGTGTGTGTGTATGTATATTCTCTCTCTTATACATACACATAATATAATATTAAAAGATATGTATGTGTGCGTGTGTGAGGAGGAGGGAGGAGAGGTGGGCAATTTGCTTTCTAATGTATTATGTATGTATATATATATATATATATAAGAAACTCATTCAATGAGTATGGTTTGATAGTGACAACTAATTGTGATCCCCAAGGCATCTAGGTGTGTGGAAAAGAAACCCCCAAACACTTGTTTTCTCTTCTCCTTTCTCCTTTTCAAAAAATCTCCCTCTCCACGTGAAGGGTAGGCACTCTTCCTTTATGTTGTATAGATATGCACTGTAGTGTCAATTGCCTTAGGCTTTAGCCCAAAAAGAATTTTGTAATCCTTTGCCTTTGAGCATACTCCATGCCATCTCCATAATTTGCTATTCTTGCGCTCTGTAACGCCACAACAATCAAATCTCTCTCGACCTCGTGCTCCTTGCAATAGGCATTAGACTCACTTGATGTGAATTCTCCTCCTTGATTTGTTCAAAACTTCTCATTCTCTACTAACTATGCCATATTTTGAATTTTTCAAAAGCTGTATCCCAAAGAAAATATTTTCCTACTAAAGTCATCGATTAGTGCATCTCAAAGAAAATACTTTCCTAACAAGTAGAAAGAACCACCCAATGCAATGGTGGCATTTTAACATGGAGATTTGCACGTACAAGGTCTAGAGGAGCCTTTGCACAATTCTTACTTTCCTCTAGAAATGCATGCCGATGTCGCTTACCCATCATACAAGCTTCACACACATTTGACATCTATGAAAACGCTAGTAGATGTGCCACAATCCTAGACCTTTGCATTTATTTTAAGATTACAAAGCTCAAGTACCTAAATCTCTCATCCCATAGCTTGCTTGTCCTGACTTCGGCTCAAGCTGTAAAAGCCAACAACTCATACAAGTTACGTCAAATTCCTTTCCCAAAACAACATTGCCACTAGCATCTGTGATGATTACACCAGACTTATCAAAGAGAACCTTCAAGTTAGCTATGGCCATAAAGAGATAGCAGATTCCTCTTGATGTCTGGCATATAAAGGACATCATAAAACTTCTTAGTATCACCATTGCTAGAAACAAAAGAAATGGTCTGGGCATTTGGCGTCGTTCTTGACCACTACCAAGATGGACTCCCCCATCTGCTTTTTAGTAAAGCAGTTTTTGTCTACCCATTGGATGGTGCAATTGGTTCCACTAACCCAAATCATTCCTAGAATCTTCCACTATTCCTCTACGCATCACATAAACCTTTTCAAACAAGGGATGAGGGTGAACCAAGGAGCTCTCAACACCCTCATTTGGAGAAGAGGGTCGTGCAGTCATGTTTGCCTTGAAATTGGTATCAGAGCTCCAACATTCATCTGTGGATTAGAAGGCTAACACACTTGCGCGTAAGAGGAGTAACTGGACAGGTATAACTTGCAGTCGCGGCATAGATCCGCCCAGCAGCGCCACGCGCAGTGCCCACGTCGGCCAAGTACGCCAACAACTGCATCATGCATGGGTCCAGTAGAAGATGCCCACGCACAAGACATCCACTCTCTCTTTCTGTTCATTCACTCAGTGTTGTTGGCCGGCCAGTAGTACTACATAGCAAACGCAGCAAACATCGCACGCCACCGCCTACGCCCTTGTTCATCCAACGAAGAACTGCACAACAAACTGTTGCCGCCGTCACAGCCGGGTTGTAGGGCGACGCTACAGCTTGAAGTTCAGAGATTTTTTTTTTAAAAAAAAAAGAAAGAAATCAAATTCTTTATTACCCTTTCAAAGGTTAAAAACCTTTGAACCTTGGTTGGAGGCTGTTCCTACGATGGGTTATTCAACTCGAATTTCGAGCTTTCTTACGCAGGTGCTTGGCAACTACGCGTGCTTGAAGCGAGTTTAACTCTAGGAGGTAAAGCATACAAGTGGTGGATGAGCTTGGAGTCCAGAAATCGGCCTACTATGTGGGCTGCGTGTTTTGAAAGTGCATTCATGAAAGAATTTCTTCCTGAGAATGAGATGGATCGTAATTGGAAAGCATGGGATAGTTGTGAGATAAGAAATGTCACATTGACTCAATATATCTCCAATTATAGAGAGATCATTCTTAAGTTGAAAGGAATGAACCTTTCAAAAAAATTCGTGGATTAGAATTGGACTATAAGAATCAAGTTAAACAAAATGAGCTGAAAACTTTGGAAGAAGCAATTAAGTTTGCTCAGGTTTTCGATGACATTGTCGGGGAAAAAAAAAGTGTACACAGAATGCACATCTAGTGTGTCAGAGGGTTCCAAGCAACAAGGTCAAAATAAAAGAAAGGGACCTAACCAAAAGAATGACCAATCTAAGAAGTCTAAAGGACCACACAAATTTCTGAAGCATGAAGATTTTGAAAGAGCTAAAAAAGAAAATTTATGTTTTCATTGCTGCATGGGAAAGGGTCATAGTAAACTACAGTGTCCTAAACTTAAAGAAAATGAGAAGAATCAGGGTGATCAAAGTAAATATAAGCAAGTGCACACTATTCAAGTGCTCCCTCTAGAGACTTCTCGTAATTTTAATGAGATTCAAGTGTATCATGCTGATTTTACTCATGCGTGTTGTGTCACGTTATCGATGTGGGTGCCAACATTTGGACCACATGAGTTGGTTCGAATGTATGGTCACGTTAAAAGGGTCACAACGTACGAGTTATGATTGATGATAGTGCCACGCACAATTTCTTGAACTATACTTTAGTCAAGAAATTAAAGTTGCTGGAAAGTTCAAGTGATCATAAGTATGTGGTTTCTTTGATTAATGGCTATGATAAAGATGTATGGGATACAGTAGTTCGTGATGCCCCATTAGTCATTTAAGGTCATGAGATGCATTTGGATTTTCAAGTTATGCATATCACACGAGTAGATGTTATTCTAGGTCGTGAGTGGTTATATAACATTGGTCCATCTTTGTCTAGAAGTTATTTGTATAATTCTTTTGAGTTTGAAGTAGATGGTAAGTTGCAAGGTGAACATGGTGTACCCTCCTCACCTCTCATATGCTCTATGGAACTCAATCGCCTCGGACAAGCTAATGAACTAGAAAACATCTTTTTGTACTACACGATTCTTGACGATGTCATTTCTTTTTCCGCTTGTGAAAACATAAGTGGTTTAAAGGAGCATATTGTTTGCATGAATTCTTTTCAATAAAAGCATGTTAACAACAAAAAAGTTAATGAATCCTTAAAGCAATTGTTACAACAATTTAAAGATGTCAAATGAATTACCGAAAGGATTACCTCTTGTCCGCGATGTTGAGCATCCAATCAAAGTAATACTTGGCTCAAAGCTAGTAAGTAAGCCCCCTTAACATCTCAGTTTTAAAGAAGCACAAGAAGTAGAACAACATCTAAAGGAATACCTTAAAAGTGGATTCATTCGACCAAGCACTTCCCCTTGGGCTTCACCAATTCTATTGGTGAAGAAAAAAGATGGGTCTATGCGACTATATGTAGACTATCGTGGTTTGAACACAATCACACGATTAAGAATAAGTATCCTTTGCCACGAATAGATAAGTTGTTTGATCAACTCCAAAGGGAAAATTATTTTATGAAAATCGATTTACGATCTAGATATCATCAAGTGAGAATTAGGGAAGCAGATGTTCAAAAGACTGCTTTTCGAACTAAGTTTGGTCATTATGGGTTTTTAGTCATATCCTTAGGTTTGACTAATGCTTCTGCCACTTTCATAACACTCATTGGATAGTGTCCTGAAACCTTATTTAGGAAAATTTATCATGGTTTTCCTAGACAATATCCTGATCTATAGTTAAAGTAAAAAACATCTCGAATACTTACGGCAAGTATTTAAGTTACTCAAGAAGCATTCATTTTATGCCAAAGAAAGTAAATGTGAATTCTTGGTAAAAGAAATTTAATACTTAGGCCACATAATCTTGGAAGATGGCATCCGTATGGATCCAACAAAAGTTGAAGCCATATTGAAATGACCACATCCCACAAACTTAGAAGAATTGCAATTTTTCCTTGGTTTGTCTAGATTCTATAGAAAGTATGTTCGAGATTATGCTAAGATAGCTGTTTTGATGACGAATCAGCTCAAAGGAAAGGGAAAGACCTTCGTTTGGGGGAATTCTTATTAGCAAAGAAGTTTTGAAAAACCTAAGGTAGCTATAGCTACAGCTCCCGTTCTCCAAGTTGTCGATCTGAATCAACCCTTTGTGGGGTAGAGATGGATGCTAGTAAGATGCTGTAGGCGTAGTCCTTTTACAAGGGGGGGAACCTATTGCATTTGAAAGTAGAAAGTTGGACAGAGCTCAATAAAATTAATGAGCTTATGAAAGGGAGTTATATGCTATAATTCATGCCTTAAAGAAGTGGAGGCAATATTTATATGGTGACAAATTTGAGATAGTCTTTGATCAAGAGAGTATCAAATGGCTATCTAGTCAAAGAGAGTTGAAAGGAAGTAAAGCTCGATGGGCAGAGTTGCTCTAGGAATTTGACTTTCAACTGAGATATAGAAATCGACGTTACAATGTGGTAGCTGATTCATTGAGCCACATGCCCATGATTAACGAGTTGAGTTTTACTCAAATTAACGAGTTGAGTTTTACTCAAATTAAGAGTTATTTTTTGGAATCACTCTTAAGGGGAAGTGCGTTGATGATCCGCATTATGCCCACATGTGGAGTGTTATAGAGAAGAGGGATCCCTTGACTATAAATAAAGATAGCCCGGTTAATGAGATGTCTCAAGAGATGTCTCAAGGAGACATCTCTTGAGACACTTCCCCTAGTGATAAGTCTCGAGAGATGTCTCGAGGAGACATGTCACTTATTAAAAGTGATGAAATAACTCATTAGAAGAACTTTTCCATCGATACGGTTACTTACTTTACAAAGGTAGAGTATGTATACCTTCAAACTTAGACATTAGGCGCTGTATTTTATATGAATGTCATGATAGTCCAAGTGTTGGTCACCCTGGAATACGGAAGACATATGCACTAGTTAAGAGACAATTTTATTGGTCTAGCTTAAGTAAGGACATCCAGGACTATGTCTTAAAATGCCAAAAGTGTCAGGTTAATAAAGTAGAATGCCTAAAGGTGGGTGGTTTACTAAGTCCATTAGAGATCCCAAATGGCAAGTGGGAGAGTATCTCAATGGACTTTATAGTTGGATTACCTAAAACGAACAGAGGCCACGATTTGGTTTGGGTGGTCGTAGATAGGTTGACAAAAATGTGTTGGTTTATTCCAAAAAAAACGATAGTGACAATGCGGGAGTTAGCAAGGCTATTCATTGAAAATATCTATCGACTATATGGCTTACCTGCCGATATAGTTAGTGATAGAGATACAAAGTTTAATAGTCATTTCTAGCGTGCTCTGTTCAAGAGATTGGACACCATGCTAAGTATGAGTATGGCAGATCATCCTCAAACCGAGAGAGTCAACCAACTCTTAGAAGATATGCTATGAGCATATGTAAGCAAAAAGCAAACCAATTGGAAAGAATATTCACCCATATTTGGAATTCGCTTATAATAGTGGCAAACATTCAACAACGGGATTTAGTCCATTTATGTTGCTGTATGGTTTTCAACCACGAGCTCCAGTGGCCGTTGGACTTGAGAAAGAAAAGATACAAAAGGTTAAAGATTTTCTTCAAGATCGCCACAAGATGACGAAAATCGTGAAAGATAATGTTAAGAGAGCACAGGACCGTGCTAAACATTGTGCAGACAAAGATCATAGACAAATCATCTTTGAATAAGGTGACCAAGTGTTTTTAAAGGTTCCCGAACACTCCGAATCTTTGAAAACGGGGAGAAGTCCAAAGCTATCTCCAAGGTATTGTGGTCCATTCACAATACTTAAAAAAGTAGGTATTGTTGCTTATAAGTAAGCTCTAAAGGTCATACAGTTTTTCACGTTAAAGGACTAAAAAAGAAATTGGTGATGACTATAATCTCGTCAGTCAAGAGATCCTAGTAGAACTTAATAAATCCCCATCCTTACCACAAGAACCGTCTTGGATTTCCAAGAGAAAAGAACTCGACACTCTATACGACAAGAGTGTTTAGTCAAGTGGAAGGTAGACCAGAAGAAGGTTCTTTTGCACACTCAGAAAGAGGTTCCCAAATTTCATTTTCAAGGACAAAAACTTCTCTTAAGAGGGGAGTAATGTCATGACAATGGTAGTACTGGGAGCCTAGAAAGCTCAACCGTCCGAACAAGGCATGGGTGGGGTTTAGGGGAATATGACCGGTTACAGACTCAAGAGTGGTCGAGAACTAATAAGAGTGGCCGGGCACATGTGAAGAGCATATTGCTATTCAAAGAGTGTGAGTTCAAATATAGGAACCGTGTAGTTTTTGGCTGTGGTTGGGAGGTGAACCAAGGAGCTCTCAGCACCCTCATTTGGAGAAGAAGGTCGTGCAGTCATGCATATGTCCAAGTCTTCAACTTCCTGCTGAGAAGTGGGTGTATGCATGTTTTGTTTTGTTACCTCTTTTTGGCTTTGTCCTCATAGAATTTAGCTTCGTCTCTCGAGCTTGCTTTTTTTTTTTGGGTATAAATTTTCTCCTTTTCTTGTGTATTTAGGCTAGCATGTCTTGGGTTAGGGGTCCATCATACCTTTTTAGCTTACTCCCATGATGTATGATTCCATCTCGACACCATCAAGTGTCTTAATTTTTACTAAGCCATGTGGAGTAGATCTCTATAACTTTGAATGGTCCCATCCCTCAATATTTGAGCCTTTTTTTTGTTGGAATCAATCCCAAACATAAGGGCTAAATCTCCTTTCTTTTAAGCTCCTTTTCTTAACATTTTGGTCAAACCATATTTTTTAAAATTATGGAGCTTCTCTCTACCATATCAACCAATGTGAGGCAACTAATGTGGTTTCGTTTAATTTTTAAGGTCTGTCAATATTTTAGTCATTTCTTTCTCAGTCAATGTTTACTAATCGCAATTCTCAGGCTTGTGGCACTAAGTATTCTATAGGAAACATCACCACTAACTGTAATTCTCAAGCTTGTGGTGGCACTAAGTATTCCATAGGAAACATCACTACATCTACTCCATATGTCAAGCGGAATAGTGTGAGCTTAGAGTTAAAAACTTTGGCCCACAAACTAATCCTCCAACAATGTAATGTTGATGGCACTTGTTTGGCTTTCTTGAAGAAATGATCCATTACTCACAATCAAACGTGGTCCTCCTCTTATTAATGCACTACATGTAAAAGTGTCGTCCATGACACCATAATGTGCTCTTTTGGCAATAACACCTCTAATATCTTATGTTGTTTATTACAACTCAAAGTATAAATTGTAGTCATTTACAAGGATAAGTGAAAGAGTCATGTCAACTTGGAAGGCATGAATTTAAACTCTAATTTGTGCTCACCTTACTAGTCCACTAATTTTATAAATAACATCTCTAATATCTTATGCTATTTATTACAACTCAAAATATAAATTGCAGTAATTACAAGGATGCATTAGCATACAATTAAGGTTTTGGATTTGAGTTAAAGGTTTAGGTTTAAGGGTTTTGGATTTTGGTTTAAAGGTTGAGGGTTTATAGTTTAAGGTTTATGGTTTTGGTTTTGGTTTAAGGAATTAGGGTTTTGGGTTTTGGGTTTAGGGTTTTTGGGTTTTGAGTTTGGATTTTGGGTTAAGGGCTTAAGGATTTATGGTTTTGGGTTTTGGGTTTTGGTTTAAGGGTTTTGGGCTTTTTATGCAATCATTATTTGGGCTTACATAAATAAAGTTGTAATTCAATGCCTATAGTAGTCTTTGCTTCATCTAGTGACTCAGGCCTCGTATTACATTTGGGTAACAAAAACCATAGTAATCTATTAAAGCAAGAAAAATATATATTGATTTCATATTTATGAAAAATGAAAAATAATTCCAATATGATTCACTGAAAAGTGCACAGACACTCGACCATCCATACATTGATGTAAGTTGAGAATTGAGAGGCAAGCTCTTAACTTCAATGTTTTTTCTCCATCATGTGAGGAACTACTATCCTCCTCCATCTTTAATAGATTAGATTCAAAGATTAGTAAGGGGCTTACACCATATTTAAGGCCAACTGTATAATCATGACATAAGGCTAAATGACAGGAAAAAACGGACCTCGTATAGACCTTAGTATTAGCCTGGTTTTTTTTGAGGCTAATATTGAGGTCTATAACTTTTCTGGACTTCTTTAGAAAATTTGGCTAAGTCGTCCAAAAATAGCCTCGGTCCTCTTGTGAGAGCAATGATCTTACAACATGAAAGAGAACAAGCATTCCATACATGGCATTTTGGCATGTTTAAGAGTCAAGCACTAAAGTCAGGCTTTGGATTATTCTAACATGTTTCTTTTTGTGGTTCCATCAAATGGATCCTTCTCCTATGGATCTATGAAATATAAAAAACACTTTCTCTTGCAAGAGGGATACTTATGCCCTTCCCCCCTCCCCCTTTGCCTTTCCTCTCTCTCTCTCTCTCTCTCCTCCACTTCTTCGTGTGTGTCAACATTTTTTGGGGTTTTTAAATTTGAGAGTTAGCACCAAATGAATTACTAGAGCGAGACACATAGTGATTGTCTGGTAGTTTTTTAGAAAGAGTTAGTACTGCTAATGATTGTGAGTAGTTTCACAAGACTAGGTGTTTTTTTTTTAAATTGGACTTGAAATTGTAGGAAACTGCATATTTACATCCGGCTTGTGTATAACACACACACACACGACCACCACCTGCTCAAGGGTCAAGGGGTACACATCCACCTACAGCTAGTGAGGAGGCTCGAACCCAGTACCTTTGGGATATCGCTCGGTCTCGTTAACCGCTAGACTATAGACTATAGCCGTGGGTAAGAGTAGGTGTTTCTCTTGTACTGCTAGTGGAGTGGTCTTTTTTTAAACTATCTGTGTGCTGTTTTAGTTAACTAAACCTCAGTTTTTGTCTTTAAAAAAACCTGTACCCAAGCACACTAATTATTAAGAGAGGGTTTCCTTGCACAAAGGCAGGCCTAGCTTGAAAGCTGGGGCATAAGAGGCAATGGCTTCATTGTCATTAACGTCTGCATGGAGCTCTTTAGCCTTTCCGACCACCACCATGACAACCAAGAGGCCTTTCCTCTCTGTTGTGGCCATGACCAGCCATGGCGTCCAGACTGTACTTGTCACTGGAGCTGGCGGAAGAACAGGTAAGAAAATTTATATCCACCCAAATCAAGTTTCTTTCAACCCATGATTAGCGTAGGGCTTACAGAACAGGCGTCACTTCATATCTACTGCTACAGTTTCTCTCAACCCATGTTGGAAATATCATTAGCTGCTAAAGTCCCGTCCTTGATAGTGATAGGGCTAACAGCTATCTGATTGTAGCCAGGACATATGTCATCATGTAAGAGGGGAAGTAGGGAGAAGGGGCGGCGGGGAGGAAGGGTAAGGGGGCGTGGGGGGAAGGGGAAGGGGGCAGGGTGAGGGTGAGGGGGAGGGAGGGGGAGGGGGAGGGGGAGGGGGAGGGGGAAAGCTAATTTCTCCTTCAACTTCCCCCACACATGTGATTTAGCATAGCATCAGCTCCTCATCCCCCCTTGCACGGCCGTCACAACGCAACTTTATGCACCTGCTCTAGGGGCCCTACACCAGCAACAACAGCTGGATTGTGTGACTATTCATCGCTGCACAGCATGTAGCTGTGCTGTGCATTGGATGGACATCTAGTGGGCCTTGCAAGTGGTGGGGGTGCGGCATCATATATCAAGAGACCGTAGGAGATGCAGACGGGAGAAAGCCTGGTAAGTGTTGCTAGCTAAATTGTCAACAGGGAGTGAGCTTTGGCATAATCCATGTCTAGATTGCACAAGCATTGCAAAGAAAATCAGTGTATATTCATAGCAATATAGGTCCATCCATACACATGTGAGTCAATTTGTGCATGTGCCAACACTGATGTATTTCTTGTGAATTGTGATATTTATATACTTGTGTGTAAGTGGATTATTTGATCTCTAGTGGGCCAAGTGACTTACATCAGACCTACAATACATGTGCCGTGACTCTTGAGTCCAAGTATAGATAAGGTGAGAAAGAAACGAATGTGAGCTTGTCCTTGGCTGTCCTAGCCCTTTGTTCAGCTTCAGCACTTGGTGAATTATGAGATGAATGACCTGGTTTATGCAATCTTTTATGCTGGTCGGCTGGTTTTGCTCCAGTCGGCTGACTGAAAAATCCTCACGACTGCATCCAATAGCATTAAATGCTAGAAATATCATGCGTGTTCATACTGGGGCTGTCTGGCCCCGCTGGAGGGCTGCTGTCCAGGCCTGCGCAGGCTGCTGGGCAGCGCTTGGGTACTGGCCGACTGGCTGCTGGGCAGCCCTTTGGCCTGGCTGCCTGGCTGCCTGGCTGGGCTGGCTCAAAGGCCTTGTCGGCTGCCTGGCCAGGCCCCTTAGGCTGGCCGACAGCCTGCCCAGCCCTTCCTTGGGCTGGTGGGCAAGTCCTGGGGCCTGCATGGCCCCTTGGGGTGGCCCATAGCGTTCCCCGTGCCCATAAAACTGTTCATAGGGCTGGCCCCATTCCTACCTACAAATCGTACTTCTACACAGTCGCCTGACATCTGGTCACAGACCAAACATATAGAGCAACTAACATCATTCGAGGGAGACTCACAGTGCGGACTGGCACTGTTTCATGTGTAGGACAATGCACACCTGACCTCGGACAACTGGAATGGAATCCTGGCTGACTCATCCCGGACTGGGCTCACATGGGACCAATTTTCCATCCGAGGTCCTGCACCTTCTGTACAAATATGTCTACGTGGCATCCAAGTGCGGGATGCACGTGATATCCCCTTCTGCTTAACTTGACGGAAGCTACATAGCCTCTAAATAATCCGTCAATAATGCCGGATAGTCCTCGAAAAACTCTTTGTCAAGCCATACCGCTTCGTGGGTCCCTTGGCCCTGAAACTTCGTGAGGAACTGTCTTTGCCTTCGGCCTGAGCCATGCTTGAAACGGTGCAAAAGGATCTGTTCTGGAACCATAACTTCAGCTTCATCATCAATAATATGTGGTTCCGCCTCGTCTTTAACTTTGGAAGGGATCGGACCTGCATATCGCTTTAACCAACTGACGTGAAACACATCGTGCATAGTCCAACTCGGAGGTAGTTTCAACTTCATTGAAACCTCATTAATCTTTCTGTGGATGGGAAAAGGTCTGAAGCTCCTGAAAGACAACTTTGGGCATCGCTTGCCCACTTGCTTCAACCTTTGCTTCATAATCCGAAGATAAATCCAATCCCTTTCCGAAAACTTCATATCCCTTCGGTCTTTATTGGCCTGTCAAGTGTAGGCCTCTTGCGCTTTAGCCAACCTGTCTTTTACTGACTCTAAAATATCTTGGTAAGACTCCATTACTCTGTTCGCTTCTGGTACTGAAGACGAGGTCCTGGTCAATAGCGATTGGAATGGTCTTCCAAATGTTGCCTCATATGGAGTCCTGCCAATAGTAGTTGAAGAAAAAGAATCATTCAAAATAACTTGAACTAAAGACAAATATGATTCCCACTTACCTTGCTGATCGTGGATATAACACTTCAGCACATCAAAGGCCAACTGGTTGTAAATCTCTGTCTGGCCGTCCGTCTGTGGGTGAAATGCACTGGAAAAATTCAATTTAGTACCAAAGTTATCAAACAATGCCCTCAAAAAATGACGGGTAAACTTGGCATCTCGGTCTGACACTATGGTCCTAGGAATCCCGCCAATCGGGTACCAATATCGAATGAACAACTGGGCAACATCCTCGGCGGTCACGTTGGCCCTGCATGAAATAAGCATAACAAATTTGCTAAATCTATCAACTATAGTTAATCACTGAGTATTATGCTTACTCGGACTGGGAGGCAGATTCGTGACAAAGTCCATTGAAATATCTTGGAAAGGTCCCTCAAGAATTGGCAAGGGCTGTAACAACCCTATCTTCTTCCCACGAGGAGCTTTCACCTTTTGACAAATATCACAGTGTTGTACATATGAAAACACATCTCGCCTCATCTTTGGCCAATAATATTGCCGTTCCAATTTCTTCAAAGTCGAATTCATGCTCCTATGACCACCAGTAATGGCGTCATGGGCGTCATGGAGAAGAGCTGCCCTGAACGACTTCATGACACATAGTTGGCCTCTATAGAAAAGCCAACCATCGTGTATCAAAAAGTGGCATCGTCCTGTGGCATCCAATGCTTGTTCCCACTATGTATCGAATTCCTCGAAATCCGCGTATGTGTTCTTCATGTTGTCTAGTCCCGTACCAACAATGTCGAGTCTAGTGGTCTAAATTGAAGTCACTTGTCCCTTCCTGCTCAAAGCATCAGTCACTGGATTGGCCTTTCCTGGAAAGTACTCAATCATATCACCAAATTGCTGGAATATCTGGCTCTAGCAGTGTCGTCGATCACTCCACTGTGCACTTAGGCATTGTCTGAATCCAACGTAATGTCTGATGGTCAGTGCGAACCGGTCATAAAGAAAATGTTTCCAATGTTTCAAGGCCTGTATAACTACAAAAGGAGTTCACGATCGTAGACTGAGTAATTCTTCTCTGCGGGCAGTAACTTACGAGACATGTAAGCTACTAGATGACCATTCTGTTGTAATACACCGCCAATTGCGATGTTACTTGCATCGGTGATCACCTGAAATGGCTTGTCCCATGAGGCAAGTACTAAACAAGGTACTTTTGATAAAGCCACCTTGAGGTTCTTGAATGCCTCCAACGCTCGTGGAGTCATTTGAATCCGTTGCCTTCTTGTCTTGACACCCTTAAGCAGATCGGTGAGATCCGTCGAGAGGTCAGAAAACTTGTCAATGTGGGTGGAGTATGCCTGGTATATACCCACAAAGGATCTAATGTCATAAGCTGTCTGAGGTACTTCCCAATTGACAATCTCGGTCACCTTAGCCGGATCAAGTCGAATGCCTTCTGCACTAATTATACATCCAAGGTAATGAACCTGGAACAAATAAAATTCGGACTTCTTCTCATTGACGTAGAGCTCGTTGCTTTCTAGCAACTTAAGGACTTTTTCCACATCAATGTCATGCTGCTCAGCCGTAGCTGAAAATACCAATATGTCGTCTAGAAATATGAACACACACTTTCCAATTAATTCTCGAAAAACATGCATCATCATGCGGTTGAATGTAGGTGGGGCGTTTGTCAAGCCAAAAGGCATGACCACAAATTCATAGTGGGCCTGTTCTGTACGGAAGGCTATCTTGGAGATGCCCCCCTCCACAATCCGCACCTAGTGGTATCCACTCTTTAAATCGAGTTTCAAGAACACCTTAGCCGTGTTTAGCCTCTCGAGAATATAATCTATTCGAGGCATCGGGAATCTACTCTTGATAGTCAGCTTATTGAGTGCACGATAATCGACACACAAACGAGAAGACCCATCTTTTTTCTTGACAAACGGATCGGTGCTGCAAATGGCGATACGCTGGGGCGGATGAAGCCAGATTGCAACAATTCTTTGAGTTGGTAGTCCAACTCCGATTCCATTGCCTTGGAAAGGCGATATCGAAACTTGCTCTGGGGTTCCGAGCCTGGGAGGAGATCAATCTTGTGGTCCTCCGGTCTGGACAGGAGGGAGCTGGGGAGGGAGATTGTCCCGAAGAAAAGTCTTCTGGAACTTTTCATGGAGGGCCAAATACTTCTTGGAAGCACTGGCCACCATCTGGGCAGTCTGGATGTATATCATCGCACAATGTGCGCCTTTCCTGATTGCTCGCTTAGCCTGCAAGTGGCTTATGAGTGGAAAGTTTGGAATTCCTGGCTCACACTTAATGGTCACTGGGGCGTTTGACACATTCTGATTAATCTGGAAAGTGTGCTTGTCTCACTTGACGTCAGGAAGAAACTTGTGAAACCACTGAATGCCCAATATTATGTCTGCTCCTACAAGAGGAGCAACCATAAAATCACGCACAAACTCTATGCCTTAAATAACCAATTTAGCACCTAGAGCTTCATACTTGACGCTCGTTGTCATGCTTGTGCTAAAACCCTCAACTTCTTTGTCCACTGAAGTCAGGACGAAACGGGCACGCCGAGCGGTCTGTTGCATGACCGCGTCCTCTGTGTTGCCGCTGTCAAACAAGACAACGACTCTCTGTTTCATTTTGTTGGGATGACAGAGGATACCCCATACAGGTACTCCGATTTGTCTCATAGGCCGAGTTCGGTCTTTTGGAAGACGTTAATAAAATCTTTCTTTCTTTCTTTCTTTTTGGCCACCTATGTAGCCAAAGGTCTTGAGCAATTCGTTGCGCTCATAGTCCTGGTCATGGGTGCCCTTCTGCTTATCTTCGAGCTCCCGGCTAATGATTGCTCCAACTGAAGCATTGGGATTTGAAGAACTAGGGGCAGCCATTGGGGTCTGTGTGGGAGCTAGGCTCACCACGGAAGCTGTGGAGGCTGAGGTGGCGGTCTTTGGAGCGGTAGTCTTCTTAGGACAGTCCCGACAAGTGTGTCCTTTTGTATGACAAAAGAAACACCTACCCTTCTTCTTGTACTGAGCAATCTCCTCAGCACTCAACTTGCCACTTGTCTTGCCTGCCTCCGCTTTCTGGTTTGGAGTAAGCTTGGACGCATTGTTCGAGTTCTTGGAGCTAGAGGCTACAATGCTTTGTCCTAGGGAAGACCCCATCTGGTTCTGGCCTTCCCCACCCCCCCCCCCCCCCCCCCCCCGCCCCCCCGGGCGGTAGCCTTGGGAGTAGTCCGCTGGGAAGTCTTGGGCTTGCCGCCATTGTGCTTCATTTCAACACTCTGCGCAAGCGAGATAGCATCTTTGAAGGTGGCTGGCCTAAACATACGCACCTTCCACTGGATTTGCATGTCAAGGCCATACAAAAATTGCCCTTTCTTGTCCGTATCAGATAAGCCTAATTGCAAACATAAAGTCGAAATTCTATTGGCAAATTGAAGGACTGGTTACACGTTTTGACGCGCTTCCCTGAACTCGTCTTCGAGTCGCTCAAGGTAATGGGCCGGTAGAAACTGTTGCTTAAGGTCGCGGACAAACTCGTCCCACACATAAGCTGCCATACCTAATTTGGAGTGGGCATGAGTCCACTGGGTCCACCAAGGAATGGCCTCACCTTCCAAGTACCAATTGGCTAAGATCACTCTGTCAATATTGTTCTTTCTAACTGCGGCAAAGTAAGCTTCAAACTGATGCAACCATGAATAAAGAGTTGTGGGGTCGAGTTTACCATTATACTTACTGAAGTTCATTTTCCGGAATGATTTGAGGAAGCCGCTGGTGTCAATCTGGCATCCAAAGCTGCAAGGTAACGCTCATGTTCCACGCGTCGCATGCGTTGTTGGATCTCCAATGTACGCATCTACAACTCAAGCATCGAACTCGGTTGCAGTCATGACCCTGCGAAAGGGTCCTTGCGGAGAGGATCTGGAATCTGGGATACGGAAGGAGAGGGAGGAGGAGATGGAAAACGTGGCGCTGGAGAACGGGTGTGCTCTTCCTGAGCCAGGATCTGTGCCTTCTGCTCTTCCAACTTGGTAGTCTGGTCTACAATTGCTCGCATCATTTGTTGGAACATCTTTGTAACATTCATGCCTGATGCCCTAGCTGGGCTGCTTGGTGCACTTTGGTCCCAAGGTTCTTGGTCTCTCTCGTCGTCGAAGCTTGCCATAGCAGGAAAACGCACTTCCTTTACGGAGCGCAATATGACCATACACTGTGTGTGTGGGAGACCTCCGGAGGCTGAAAACTAACCGTCCTTCGAGGGACAGGAGTTAGTCTGAAAGGGTTAGTCCACCGGAGTCTGAAAACCAACCACACGAGCGAGAAAAAATTTCTGGTTTCTTGTTGAATCTTTACACTTGAAGTAGGCTTTGATACCACTGTAACATGCAGAAGCTTTGGGGGAGATCGGTAACTTCAATGCTCAGAAAAAACAGCACACTTGTCGCGACGATATTAACGCACAGAACCGAATGTAAATGTGCAGAAAAAGAGAGAGAGAGAGAGAGAGAGAGAGAGAGAGAGAGAGAGAGAGAGAGAGAGAGAGAGATATTAACGTCTCCTAAAGGCCGAAATGGCCCATGAGACCAAAACAAGGTACAACTGATGATGATGATGTCTCATCATAACAAATCTGAAAGAAAGAATGAAAATAGTAACATCCTAAGAGTGCTAAGAGCTGAAAGCTGAATCGGTGGCGGGCAATGATGGCTTGAATCTGCCGATGGTGAGAGAGTCGTGGACGCAATCCTTGTGGTCGTGGGCGTCTCGCTCTACAGATGGCAATGGCTCTGTCCAGGGTGAGTGCTCTGGAGAGAGAGAGAGAGGAGGACACAGTATTGGGCCCCGAATACCCTGTGTAGGGCCCCCACCACGAATGGTGTATTTGCTTTTATTAGAATGATGCAAAACTGAAATCAAAGACTGAACCTGAACCTTCTTGGCTGAGATAGATCTCTGCCTTTGACCTTCAATCCTTCACCCCTTCTACATTAGCTTGTCCTTGGTTGTCCTAGCCCTTTGTTCAGCTTCAGCACTTGGTGAATTATGAGATGAATGACCTGATTTATGCAATGGATATTTATACCCGTCTTTTATGCTGGTCGGCTGGTTTTACTCCAGTTGGCTGACTGAAAAAGCCTCACGACTGCATCCAATAGCATTAAATGCTAGAGATATCATGCCTGTTCATATTGGGGCTGTCTGGCCACTGGAGGGCTGCTGCCCAGGCCTGCGCAGGCTGCTGGGCAGCCCCTGGGCACTATCCGACTGGCTGCTGGGCAGCCCTTTGGCCTGGCCGCCTGGCTGGGCTGGCCCAAAGGCCTTGTCGGCTGGCCGACAGCCTGCCCAGCCCTTCCTTGGGCTGGTGGGCAAGTCGTGGGGCCTGCCTGGCCCCTTGGGGTGGCCCATAGCCTTCCTCGTGCCCATAAAACTGTTGTTGGGGCAGCCCTATGGGCTGGCCCCATTCCTACTGCAAATCCTACTTCTACATAGTTCCTTGACATGTGGTCATAGACCAAACATAAACAGAGCAACTGACATCATTCCAAAGGGAGACTCACAGTGCGGATTGGCACTGTTTCATGTGCAGGACAATGCACACCTGACCTCGGACGACTGGAATGGAACGCTGGTTGACTCGTCCCGAACTGTTGGGCTCACATGGGACCAGTTTTCCATCCCAGGTCCTGCACCTTGTTTACAGATATGTCTATGTGGCATCCAAGTGCGGGATGCACGTGATATGTACCGAAAAGCTGTTTTGTTCCTGCCATGAGTTGCTCAAACAGTAAGATGAGGTATTGTTTGCAGTTTTCAGCCAGCCTTGTTGCTGTGTCTAATTCTCATATTAATAAAGCAAATATTCTACAAGGGAAAGTTGGGGGTGGGGGAAGTGGTCTTTGCCATTGTGACCAACTGAGGATTATGAATGATGGGGGTCAAGAGTGGGATGCTTTTTTAATGTTCGCCTGGCAGCCGAGCCAAGGCACGGTGAGATATTTTTTATCACATGCTCGATGGGCTGCCAAATCAGGCAAGCCTCTATTGAACCTCGCATGCCTTGCCTGGGGATGTTTTGGAGGCCTAAAACTGTCCACAAACTGCTGTAATCTGATTGCCTATCTGCATGCTCTGATTTTCACTTTTTTGGGCTGTTTGTATTACTCCATTTGTGTCACATGCACCCATGCACTGAGGTGCTATGTGACACCTTGGCTTATCATCAGTGCTACATTTGTACATCATTAGAACCTTTTTAGGGATTTATTTGTTGTTCGTTGTGATCCCATTGTGAGCCCTTGCCCAGGGACATGTCAGGCATGAGCTATGTAGGTCTTTTCCAAGCCTTAGGTGTCAGCGTCTATCCCTTAACCCACTTGGAGAACAATTCATCTGAGTCATCCTAGGTCAGTTACATGTAGCAAACATGTAGAAGCATTAGGTAACATAGGGGGGCACCCGTGAGAAGGGAATGGAAGAAGTCCATGGCAATGTCTTGCACCTGAGGGGGATCCGTGACATTGGATCCATCTTGGCCGCACAATCTATGGATACCATCCCCCCGCCTATGTAGGCCTGTGATCTCAAAGAAATCTCTGGTGACCCTATGGCCCCGCCTGTGTCCGAAAGGAGGCTCTAGCATGGTATTTGTATTCCACCCTCCACTCCTCGATGGAACTAAGCTTTGTATGGGCTGCAGCCAACTGGGCCTCAATCCACGAGGTATCCGGGGTACTCTCTTGAAGCGGCTGCAAGGAGGCAAGGCTGTGGCGGATTCTCCTCTCTTGCTCTCTAGAGCCAGCCAATTTTCTCTATGCGGCCTCCTATAATAAATTGATGATCTCTCCAAGGCCCACGTCCAAAGCTCCTGCCGGCTGAATCAGTGTGGAAATCCAGACTCTCCCAATCTTCTCTATCCCACTGCAAATCTCGGAATCCTGAATGAGGTTGTTTAGGATCTGGGTACTCAAATGTCTGTCCTACCTCCAAGGGTCCATGGAGAGAATCGTTGTGCATGATGGGAGAAAGTAGTGCCTTTGAGAATGCCAATCATGCTACCTCGTCCACAAGCCCACTCATCCACGTAAAACCGGTCCAATCTGTACTACTCCTGTCGGATCACGAGAAGGACAGACTGGCGGGGCTGCGTCCAAACTCCAGTAAATGCCAAGTGTCCTACCCCCTCAAAGCCATAATCAACTCTTTCGAGGCCGAGTACTCCATCCTTGAAACTGTAACCATGCCACTTCCGAGTATGTCCTCTTCTATCGACTCTAGCATGTTGAAATCACTGCCCATGCACCAAAAGTCGTTGTGTGGGAGGGACTGACGAACCGTATTCCCGAAAGTGGCTTTGCCTGATGCGGTGTTCGGTGCGTATATGTTTAGAAAGCCCACTTTGTCCTCTCCAATCGTGATGATCACCCACTGAGTTCTCCTAGTGACAATGGTGCCTGAATCGACCACTACAGGTAAGAGTTGCTTGTTGATGGAATTGTAGGAGCCAAAAGCATGGGACCAAAAGGTGTGACTCCTATGACCCTTGGAAAGATGATGCTCCTTGAGGAATAGAATGTCAATGGGTCCGCGAACTACGGCTTTGTGAAGCTCCACTCTGAGGATCCTGCGCCTTTGCAAACATAGCAGTAGTCCCAAACCATGAGACAATCCGCATAACTAAGAGTGGTGGTGTCATGTGCACAGTGGGTATCTACCGTGTGCTATACGCATGCAAGACTAGTTTCGAGGCTTGGGGAAGCTTGGAACTAGGCAGGCTGATTGACGAGCTGAGTTAGGGATATACTAACGGGCGGGCACCCAAGTATGGACGGGCGGGCGGCCAAGTGTGGACGCCCGATGACCGGCCAAGAGCCTATAAAAGGGTGGCCAAGGTTAGTTATTGATGATAGAGAGTCTCGCGAGTTTGTGAGAGCTCTATGGTCTTGGAGCCTGGATCTAGTGCAGACGTGCACCTGCTTTATGCAGCCGAGGCCGGCAGCAATCTCGAGGCCCGCGAGGGCAGCTTCATGGCGGTATGGGACGTCGCGAGGAGGAGATTGGTTGGTACGTCAACCTAGTTAGCTCAGCTCGTGGCTCGGTGGGGACAGCCAAGACTGTGGGCTCGCCCACAGCTGTCATGGTTGGAGGTGAGTCAGGCCTGCACCCCCTTGCTTGTTTGTTTGTTCGTTTGTTTGCAGGATTCGAGTTTCGAACCAAGATCGATCATGAGGGGATCCGTGGGTATTTGACAGTGGTATCAGAGCATACCTCGTGAACGAGCAAGTCGGTAGGTAGAGAAGAAGAGGTCGAAGAACGGTATGTGTTAAAAAACTTGCTGTTTTTTCTGTGCATACGGCAGTTTTCAGTTTGGTATGTGCTTTTTCTTCATCAAAGAAACCCATGTTGTTGATGGGAGATGGTAGGTTGAATAGGGTTGAATGCTTTTGCAAGGAAGAGAGAAAGTTTGTTGTGCAGTCGCATGACTTGCAGGGAGAGAAAATAGAAAAAAGGAACGAAAAGCACGATGCTTTTTTGGCGCAAGAGAGAGAGAGCGTTGAGTAAACGATGCGCTGGCGGGTTGTTGCTGGCGAGGGGCTACTGTCGGCTGAGGGTGGCCAAGGCTTGCCAAGCCAGGCGGCTAGGCAGCCAAGCCACGTAGGCGCCTAGGCTAGGCTAGGCGGGCTGGTGCCCAGCCTAGGCCGGCGCCCAGGCCAGGCTTGCGTAGCCAGCCCAGGCTAGCCCAGGCCTACGCAGGCGCCCAGCCAGGCCCTGTAGGCGGCCCAGCGTAGGTAACACATCTGACAGGCGCAAACTCACACGCAGGCGCTCGAGCGAAGGTGTAGCCGACTACGTCAGCAGTCCACGATGGCAACCGGTAGCTAATCCAGGCGCCAGCAGATTAGGAGGGAAGCGAAAAAAAAAAACACGTTAAGGAAAGCATGTTTTTAGTGCTTTCGTTTTTGTTTTTTTTTTGGGAGTTTAATTTTTTTTAAAAAAAGGTTTAAAAGTCCTCCCCTCTCCAAGGTTTCCAAAGGTGTTTATTTTTTTTAAGAACAGCGAATATATATATCCATATATATATATATTAAAAATATATATATATATATATATAGTCATGAAAAAAAAAAAACAGAAAAGCTAAAGCAAAAGCTAAGCCTAGCTTTTCGAGTTTTTTTTGGCTTTTGGGAAACCTTTATAAACCCCTCTAGTGGGCTTCTTGCCACACATCTCTCGAGTTCTCAAGTTCTCAAGTTTTCAAGCTCTCAAGCTCTCAAGTTCCCGTGCACTTTTGTTGTGCAAAGACCAAATTTTCTCTCCACGTACCCTCTTCACGATGTCGACCCAAGAATCAGAGTTGGAGCCCCTCGTGGAACGCGAAGGCTTGCCGCTACGGAAGGCACTGATGCCGATCTTTTTGACGAGTTTGTGTCAAAATCAGATTTCCAAGAGTTCAAAGTAGCTCTCGAAGCTTCTTCGACGGAACGTCAGGCACAAATTGCAGCCCAGATGCAGGCTTTGCAGAACTCCATCACTCTATTGACCACTACCCTCTCTACTTTCTCGGGAATGGATACCTTGGCTTCAGCTTTAGGCCCCAACATTACTCCGGAACCGTTCGGGGGCGAGCAAAAGCAGCGAACCAAGGAGATCGTGGACACCTAGTGGCAAGTTCACTTTCAGTTTCATCCATATGATGATGGAAAGAAGATACAGTTAGCAGCAGGTTTCCTGTCTGGCAAAGCTTTGCTTTGGTGGAAGGAACTGAATCCAAAGCCTGTTGGGGTAAAGGCATAATGCCCACCCTTATAGTGTGTACAAGCCCATAAGTTATAGTACATAGTACACTTAGTACTTTTAATGTACTAAGTGCACTATGTGTACTAGTGCAATATACATGTGTGATAGGGGAGTCACACACTCATATCATGAGTTGACTTATCCCCACAACTCTCTCTCCCTCTCTCCCTTGTTCTCTCTGTGTATGTCTCCCACATGAATTACTCTAACCCTAATTCTCCCACAGACTAGTACTCCTTTGCCTCCATATGTGAAACTCAGTGCTATGGACAGCCCACAGTCAGATAGAGACAGGGCTAATATGGCCAAGATTCCGTATGCTTCAGCTTGTGGCAGTCTCATGTATGCCATGGTTGCTACTAGGCCGGACATTGCATTTGCAGTGGGAGTGGTTTCTAGATACATGGCCAACCCTGGCAAGAAGCATTGGGAAGCAGTGAAAGGTGTCATGAGATACCTGAAGGGCACACAGGATATGTGCATTTGCTTTGGCAAACAGGATGCATTAGTGCATGGTTACACGGATTCGGATTATGCCGGTCATCCAGATAACCGGAAGTCCACTACCGGTTATGTATTTACATTCACAGGAGTTGCTGTGTCATGGATATCCAGGATGCAGAAGTGCACTGCCTTATCTACTACAGAGGCCGAGTATATTGCAGCCACAGAGGCTTGCAAGGAGGCATTATGGCTATCTCGGTTAGTGGTTGATTTGGGTTATACAGGGGATATTCCATTGTTGCATTGTGACAGTCAGAGTGCCATCCAGTTGGCAAAGAACCCTGTCTTTCATGCAAAGATGAAGCATGTGCATGTGAAGTATCACTTCATCAGAGAGGTGATAGAGAACAAGCAAATTCAGCTTGTTAAGATTCATACGGATGACAACCCGGCTGATCTGTTAACGAAGAGTTTGCCTCCGGAGCGGTTTGCTCATTGCAGACACTTGATGGGCATTGGATGAGGCCAGTTTCAGCCTTGATATGGCCTTGTATATTATCATGTACATGTTGATTTTTTCTTTTCCTTCATTTAAGGGCACTTTGCCTTTAAGTGGGAGGTTGGTGGGGTAAAGGCATAATGCCCACCCTTATAGTGTGTACAAGCCCATAAGTTATAGTACATAGTACACTTAGTACTTTTAATGTACTAAGTGCACTATGTGTACTAGTGCAATATACATGTGTGATAGGGGAGTCAAACACTCATATCATGAGTTGACTTATCCCCACAACTCTCTCTCTCTCTCTCCCTTGTTCTCTCTGTGTATGTCTCCCACATGAATCTCTAACCCTAATTCTTCCTTCTCCCATTCAAAGCCAACGACTTGGGCACAATTCGAAGACATTTTCAAGAAAGAATTCCTCAAGAAAGAGGATGATTACGATGTTGTTGCCCGGTTTTCAGCTTTGACCATGACCTCGCAGCACCTCACTTATGAGGTCTACCTCCAGAAGTTTCGTGACTTGCAGATGAAGGCTACAAAGATGGATCCCACTACTCTATTGGGGTTTTTCGTAGCTGGTTTACCAGACTCGTACCGATTACAGGTTAAAAATAACAAATGTAAAACTTTGGACGAGGCCATTCATTCAGCTCGTATCTACGATGATACGATGGTCTCTTCCAAGTCGAAACCCGTTACTGAGCAGGGGAACAAGCATAAAAGAAAGTTCTCCGCACCTATGGCTAACACGACTGAAGGCAAGTCTTCGGACCAACCTTCGAAGAATACAAGTTCGACACCAGCGAAGAAGAAACGACTCCTTAGGGCTTTGAAGCTTAAGAAGGAAGGACGTTGTTTTATCTGCGAAGAAAAAGGACACATGCGTAATGAGTGCCCGAAGAAAAAGGGTACCAAGATAAATGCAAGACCCAAGCCAAAGGCAGCTAACCAGTTGTCCCTAAGGAACTGCCATCGGGTTTACCACCTGAACGGGCAGTAGATCATCGTATTGACTTGATCCCTGGTGCTCATCCTGTGAGTATTCCACCTTATAGGATGAGCCAAGCTGAGGAAGATGAGTTGGCTAAACAACTCGAAGATTATTTGAGGATGGGACAGATCCGTCCAAGTAAATCACCTTGGGGTGCACCTGTGTTGCTTAGGAGAAAGAAGGACAATACTTGGAGAATGTGTATAGATTACAAAAGATTGAACAAGTTGACAATTAAGAACCGTTATCCTCTCCCTAGATCAGATGACCTAATTGATCGGTTAGCAGGAGCGAAATATTTCACGAAGATAGATTTACGTACTGACTATCACCAGATACGTATTCATGAAAGGCATGTCGAAAGAACCGCCTTTCGGACTAGGTATGGCCATTACGAGTTTCTCGTATTACCTTTTGGGTTAACCAATGCTCCAGCCACTTTCCAGCAAATGATGAACGATTTTTTTCGTGAACATTTGGGAAAATTTGTGGTGGTGTTCCTGGATGATATTTTGATATATAGCCGTACTCTTGAGGATCATGTCAGACACCTCACGATTGTCTTATCTATTTTAAGACAGAATCGACTATATGCTAAATTCAGTAAATGTGAGTTCTTTATGACCGACATCATTTACTTGGGACACAAGATCACTAGAGATGGATTGAGCATTGACTATGACCGAGTTCAGAAGGTTTTGGACTGGCCTATACCACGAACAGTGAAACAACTTCGTTCTTTTCTCGGTTTTGTTGTTTTTCTTCGAAAATCTGTACGGGAGTACTCTCAGCTCACACTACCGATGACCGACTTATTGAAAGGTCGTGGACGTAAGTCCAATCAGCCTATCACTTGGAATAACGATTTGGATATGGCCTTCAGACTTTTGAAAGATAAAGTCAAGGAAGCACCTATCTTAGCATTGCCTGATCCTAGTCGGCCTTATGTTCTTGAAACTGATGCGAGTGACTATGCTATCGGGGCTGCTTTATTTCAAGATGGTAGACCGGTTGCTTTTGAAAGTAAAAAGCTAGACGACACTCAATCTCGTTGGCCAACCCTTGAGAAGGAGCTTTATGCTGTGATTCATGCTCTCAAGGTTTGGAGACATTATTTATATGGCTCCAAGTTTGTGGTATTGACTGATCATCAGTCAATCAAGTATGTGTGTGATGCGGATGATTTGAGAGGCAGGAAAGCTCGTTGGGCAGAGTTAATGCAAGATTTTGATTTTGAGATCCGTTATCGGAAAGGGTCCATGAATAATATTGCAGATGCGCTTAGTCGGATTAGAGAGGTGAATACTTTGTCGTTCACCGAGATTTCTACTGACTTATTTCAGTCATTGAGAGGGCTTTGCAGGACTGATAGTTATTTTGGTCCATTTTGGCAGAAGATCCAGGACGGGAGCTCATTGATTGACCAAGACTCGGTGACTGAGCAGTCTACCATTCAGGCTGCAGGAGATCAGTGGATGATTCGGAATGGTTTACTATTCCGTAATGACAAAATTTGTGTACCACAGATCCCGGACATTAGGTCCAAGATTCTGAGGGAGTGTCACGACGCCCCTTCTGCTGGACACCCTGGGGTACACAGGACACTATCATTGGTGAAACACACTTTTTATTGGCCGAAGATGAAAGGGTATGTAGAAAATTATGTTCTCAAGTGTCAGATTTGTCATTCAAATAAAGCTGAACGCTTTAGACAGGCTGGGTTGTTGCATCCTTTGCAAATCCCAGGTAAGAAGTGGGAAAGTATTTCCATGGATTTTATTACCGGATTGCCAAGAACACATCAAGGCCACGATTCTATTTGGGTTGTGGTAGATCGCTTGACAAGAATGGCTAGATTTTTACCGACCCGGAAGAATATTACAGCTACGCAATTAGCTCGGCAGTTTATCGAACAATTGTTTAGACTGTACGGGTTACCGCAGGACATAGTCAGTGATAGGGACTCTAAGTTTAGGAGTGATTTTTGGAAACTTGTTTTCGAGAAGTTGGAAACAACTTTGAATTTGAGTTCCTCAGATCATCCTCAATCCGATGGCCAGACTGAAAGAGTGAATCAGATTTTGGAGGATATGCTTCGAGCATATGTATCCAAAAGACAAAGTTCATGGGAGGATTATCTTCCTATGTTAGAATTTGCATATAACAGTACTAAGCATACGAGTACAGGGTTTAGTCCTTTCATGCTTATGTATGGTTTTCAACGAAGATCACCTGTTACAGTAGGATTCTCAGGAACGATGGTGTATTTGCGAGTTCCGAAAGATTCCGAGACTTTACGAACAGGTAGATCTCCGAAATTACCCCCTAGATACTGTGGACCATTTCGTGTTACACGACGGATTGGTTCAGTTGCATATGAATTGGATTTGCCTTCTCATGTGAAAGTTCATCCTGTATTTCATGTCAGTAGACTTAAGGAAGTACTGGGTGGAGCAGATCAGTTAGTTACTCCTCAAGAAATTATAGATGTCCAGGACATGACATTTGTTCCGCACGAACCTGAAAAGATTCTTGGATTTCGTGAACGAAGATTGCGTCATACGCTTATCACGGAATACAAGATCAAGTGGAAGGATCGTGTTGAGGAGGATATCCATCTCTTATGGCATAAGATGGGACAGCAATACCCTCTTGCAAATCAGCCCATACATGTGCAAAATCCTCATCCAAATGATAAGTATTACGCATATCCGATGAGTCCTCATGGTATGCAACTGTAATAGCATGAACCTGTGGTCGTCTAGATAAGGCATCTGCCACCACATTCTTTTTCCCTGGAGTGTGTAAAATCTGAAAATGAAACATTGAGAGAAAATTTGCCCATCTCATATGCTTCTCTGAGAGCTTACTTTGAGTCAAAAAATATCTCAAACTTTGATGATCAGTTTTGACCATAAAATCAGCCCCTAAAAGATAGTGTTTCCAAATAGTAAGGGCATGAATTACAGCCAACAACTCCTTCTCATAAACCTGTAAGTGAAGCTCTGCATGTTGCAAGCGTCTGCTCTCATAGGCAATGGCATGTCCTTCTTGGTTCAAAACAGCCCCTATGCAGTCCCCACTTGCATCACATTCCACGACAAAAGGTTTGTGCAAATCCGGAATAATGAGTACCGGTCCCGAGATGATTGCACTCTTCAACTTTTGAAAGGCATCTCTCTCTTCTTGTGTCCATTTAAAGATTGCTTTCTTCTTCGTTAAATCATGTAACGGAGCGGCAATGAAAGCAAAATGCTTGACGAACCTCCTGTAGTAAGCACATAAACCAAGGAAGCTCCTGACTTCATGGACTGATTTCAGCTCTGGCCATTCTTGCATGGCTTGTATCTTTGCGGGATCCATGCGCACACCATCCTTTGATACAATGTGACCAAGATAGTGAATCTCTGGGAGGAAGAATTCACTCTTTTTTGCATTTATGTAGAGCTGATTTTCCTTAAGCTCTTTAAACACAATAGCCAGGTGCTCACGATGTTGGGCTTCATTCTTTGAGAATACAATAATGTCATCAAAGAATATACCTGTGAACTTTCTATGCTTTCTGAACACCCTGTCCATCATCCTGTTGAAGGTAGCGGCGGGTGCATTTGTAAGGCCAAAATGCACCACCAAAAACTCATAAAGACCAAAGGCTGTCCTGAATGCAGTCTTGTGTACATCTTGAGGTGCCACTCTCACTTGATGATACCCACTCTTGAGGTCTATTCGGCTGAAACATGCCGAACCTTCAAGCTTGTCCAAGATGTCATCAATACGCGGAATGGGAAACCGATTCTTGATGGTTATCTTATTGAGGGCACGGTAATCAACACACATCCTGTAAGTACCATCCTTCTTTTGAACAAGAAGTACCGGCGAGCAATATGGCGAGGAACTAGGCCGAATCAAACCCTTTTCCAAAAGTTCATTCACCTGTGCCATAATCTCTTCTTGTTGACTAGCACTCACCCTGTATGGTGGCCTATTAGGTGGAGAGCTACCGGGAATTAGATCTATGCAATGATCTTCCGGCCTCTCTGGTGGCAACCTTGCTGGCAAAGCATTTGCAAAACAATCTTTGAACTCATTCAAAAAGTTAAGCTTGTCTTGATCTAATGCACTAACATCAACACTAGAATGTTCAATGGTATCACGTACAAAAACCAAGTAAGAACAAGCTGATTTCTTTATTGCCTTATTAATTTGTACATGGCTTACAAGAGGTATGGTACTTCCAGTAGTACCAGCATCTATAGAGTGCTCACGGCCTCTATGTACAAAGCTGATTTTCTTCTCTTTGTAAGCCTTAACAGGCTCTAAACGGTGATGCCAGGGCATCCCCAACAAAACATCACAACCTGTAAGAGGAGCCACTAGAAAGCTCTCATAGTCGAGGTAGTCCTGTATATGTACACGGAGCTTACCAATGACCGGAGTTACATCAACCTGTTTGCCCTCAAAGGCGGCATCTGCATTCATTTGCATTCCCATGTCTTCCACATTGAGACCTATGGCGGCAGCCATTTGTACGGATATAAAGTTATCTGTGGGAGCATCATCAAAAAGAAACAAAGCGGGCTGATCCTTCAATTTGCCCCAAGCCTTGCATATGACTCTACTCTTGGGCTCATGCCCGGTATTACCCTGCACATCGGGTACAACATTCACAAGAGGCTTTTGCACATTAGGCTCAGCATTCTTAGGATTCTGTGGGCATTTAGGATATATATGATCTTTACTGCCACACTTAAAGCATTTTCCAGCCTTCCTGTACTCTTCCAATTGCTGTTTTGAGAGCCCAAAATTGTGGCGTTTACCCCCCGGCTTCTTTTCGGAGTCATCCTTTGCATCTCGGCCATCTTTGGGAGCATTCTTAGGTGGCTGTCCACCCTTTTTCTGGTCATAACCAGCCCTGAATTTGCTCTTGTTTTGACCTGCAAATGGCTTATTTGTGGGTGCTTTTATGTGCAAGTTCTCCGCAATCATGGCTGAGTGTATAAGCTCTTGTATGGTCTTATTTGGGTACACTCCCAAGCTTTGTTGGATGATGTGATGGAGCCCCGATTCAAACTTTCTCTTCTTCTCGTCCTCTCCAATCTTCATGAAGGGAGTAACCTTGAGAAGGACTTTACAAAACTTTGCTATGTATGAAGCAACGGACTCTCCCTCATCTTGGGACAGCCAATCCCACTCCTTGTGTACATCCTTTGCAAAGTTTGGTGGTAAGAATTGATCATAAAACTGAATTTTGAAAGAAGACCAAGTTGGGGCAGCACTTCCATCAAGTATTTTTGCAAGCCACCAATCACTTGCCGTATCCTTGAGATGCATTCCCACATGCCTGAGCATAGACTTTTCCGAAAAGTCTTCATTGCAAAAAGCTATCTCAAATTGTCTAATGAAAGCAAGTGCTTTGGTAGAGTCCATCCGTCCCTGAAAGTTTTCAAACTTTACATCCTTGTCACCGGACTTGAACTCTCGAGGCTTCTTCATTCTATATGCATCCCTATGTACATCCTGTTCATCTGCATGATGATGATGCCGCGATGAAGATTCACGATCCCTCTTCGTTCTCTCTTGAGCCACACTCTCCAAATGAGTGGAAAGCTCAACACGAGAATGGACATGTCTTCTTGGAGCAAAGCGGGAATGAGTAGAGGATCCCTCATCCTTACTCTTCTCTTGACCTGCATCAAGCCTAGCACCAGGGACTCTTGTCCTTTCAGCATTTGGCACTTGCTGTGCTCTTTCTGCTTGTTGTGTATCATGTGCATCACCACGGGCAGCCATGAGGGGTGGCTTCTTGAAAGCCAAACTACCATTTGCTTGAGTGTATACATCACCCTTAACCATTAGGTATGCAAGTGCAAGCTCTCGGGGTTTCTCAACATCCATTTCCTTTGCAATTGCTTCAAAAGTGACTTCATGGACCGAAGCCTTTGCCTTCGCAGCCAACACCCTTTGTACATCCGGGTCATTTTTCAATGACCTAAGCTCTTCGGTTTCAGCCCTATAGCGTCGCACTTGACGCCTCAAAGATTCCAAATCAGAATGCATAGTGTCATGAGTACCTGCATCTCCATAGACATCATTGCCTGCAGCATCTCTTGCATCCCTTGTACCATGAAATTCACGGTCCTGTGTGTTCTCCACACTGTCAGAAATGTGGCTGTCCATGACACTCAAATCAGGTCACCACTTATGATTCCAAGCCTCAGACCGTTTTCCAATAAGGGGAAAAACTGAGCTCTGATACCAATGTAACGGGAGGCGGACGCGCGTAATGGAATCGTATAAATGTGAACAAGATTCTGAGCACTTAACACTTGAGCATTACAACCACAAAGCTGAAAATGACAGTACACCACATAAAGGGGCTGATGATAGGCTGACCCCCCCCCTTTAGGTTGTATTACCAAAAGAGTCTGCAAAGTACAAGATTACGGGTGCCTGGGGATTCACCACCAGCCTGCACCTGATTCTTCCAAATACATCATGAATGAATACATTTCAAACAAGAGAATCTGTAGGTACATCCGCCCTACACACAGGTACATCCGCCCTGCACAAGCCTCTTCACAGGTACATCCGCCCTGCACAAGAGTATCACAATCCTCACAGGTACTCCGCCCTGCACAAGATGTAAATGGATCTTTAGGCCCTGTTTCCACGCGAGAAACTGATCCAGAAACCTGTATTCTCCGCGAGCAAGTGTCCCCAATGCTTGCCCTAAGCACCTGTTACATCAGGAATCCTTGAGACACATCCATGCTCACATATTCCATTGCTGTCCGGCCTGTTTTGTGCAATAACCAGTCCAAAACAGCAACTTTCTATTGCGAGAAATCCACCTGTAAAGGATCCTACAGCCCTGTGGAGGTCCCTAGAGCTGTCCTGTATTGTCCAAGTTGACTTTGGACACCTGTAACCAGCCCAAAACTCGCAATAACCAGAAAATACAGGTCTGAAATTTACCAACCAGCCCTTTAGAAGAGTGTGGGGATCATTATCCAAGCTTGTGTGAGTCCGGGAAGCAAGCAACCAGCCCTGTAGCAACTCCCAAAGCTTCAACCAGCTCTCCAATGTGTTGAGTAATGAATAAAACAGCCCAAAAGGCCTCTTGAAGGAGGCGCCTTTCTCCAGTGCCACCTAAGGGGCTTGGTGGGTACACATACAGGCTGACAAGTGTCCCCATAAGGTGTCCAGGTAGGTGTCCAGCCCATAGTGCTCCATTTGTCCTGTTTGTATAAGTTTAGGTCCAACCAAATGGGAAATGGCCATAAGCTGTCCGGGCTTCATTAATTTTGGTCCAACCAAATGCGAACGCATTATAAGTTGTCCGGCCACTTATTAATGAGTGTGGACCTGCAAACCAATAAACCTTAGTAGTAAATGAAATAAGCTGTAAATTGAGTGTGGACGCACTTACCACCTGCAAAACCCATAAGCCCACAGTTTTAGGCCCAAGCAGGAGTGCACACACGTGTCCACAAGGTGCCCGGGCGTCCCCGGTCCCTCGGGCTTCACAAGCCAAAATAACAAGCATTGTCCAGGCAGCAAGACAATGTCACACAAAGTAAAATAAAGTTATGGCATGCATCATTTATGCATTGTGCATATGTAAACTTGGAGAACCACCTATCATCATTCTTGTACTTGAAAATATTCCGCCTACCATCATAACACACCATGTGTGCATGGCCGGAATCCACACGGGCACCGCCCGAAAGTCCACAAATGTCCTGCCATGTCCTTGGACTCATATGCATCCACTCATATGATCCATACACATGCCCAGGTATAATACATACATGCATCCGCATGTTTCTAGGCCTGACACGCATCCGCATGTCCCTAGAATATAGGGATTTGTGACAGCTACTCTATCCGGGCCCTGGAGTATACATACTTTGGGCTCCATTTGTCACAGTGAAGGTATGTATAGGAGGGGGGGGAGAGGTACTGGCATTGAAACATGAAGAAATACAAAGAGACGCACCTCGAGACCGGTGGACACCAGCTCCCCTCTAGGGTCTGCCACCCACCTCTAGCCGTGCCAATGGCTAGAAGTGAGTGAGCACGTCGGTGATACACAGATCATGCAGATGATGTGAAAGCTTTATTGCCTGCCCATGAATAGCGGTAGGCTATGCTCAATCCCATCCCTAGCGTTGCACTCAAGAGGGAAGGAAAAGATCATCACGCCACTCTTTGGGGTGGAAGGCCTAGAGTGATGCAAAACCACAGAGATACGGATGGGGCCCACGGTCTCCTCGAAGATGCTCGCTTCCTCGACAGGGAAGCAATAGAAGAAGCTATAGTCTACCGGCTGCCCCAGAACTCGGGGTGGGGGGCCCTTAAGTGGGCCCAATCTGGTGTCCACTTTACATGTTCTCTCTCTATAGCTCTATCTCCTGTATTAAAGATTAAAGGGGATAGCTTCATACTCACTAACGTAAAGGTATATAAAGTTGCATGCTACACGATCATACCGGTTGTGAGGGCAAAAGGACGGAAGGACCAGTTATATGAGAGATCAGAGTAAAACCACACAGCATGAAATATGTGAGTGCATATAGTTAAAAGGGTGTGTGCAGATATGTACAAGAGCCCTCATATGAGAGGTGACTCTGAGCAGAAAGAAGACCAGTGCTGAAGCAGAGAAGACGTTGGGGCTGAAGCATGGTCGATCACGAAGGCTCGCGTCGATGTGAGGCAAAGCACTCCGAGGTGATAGTGGCAGCGAAAAAAGGTAACGTCGATGACGAAGATGATGGTGCAGTCTTTGATGACACGGGTGCTGTGTACCTGAAGCAGAGAGGGTTGCCGTCCCGAGTGGTGCAAGCTCTGGTGACACGGGTGCTGCGTATCTGAAGCAGAGGGGGCTGTCGTCCCGATGTAGCAGAGAGGGCTGCTGTCCCAATGTGTAGCTGAGAGGGCTGTTGTCCCAAGGGCTGTGCCAAAACGCACAAGATATGCCGAAGGTAGCACGGATGTGAGCCCTGATGTATGCGTTGAAGAAGGCTGAGATAAACGCTGATATAAACCCTGATGTAAGCGCAGATGTGGGTTGATGTGAAGCGCAGCAAAACGCAGATGTCTGCTGAAGCAAAACGCTGATGTAAGCTGATGTATAAGCGCTGATATATGCTCTGATGTAGGCGCTGACATATGCTGAGGTGAAACACAGATGTGAGCAGAAGAAGGTATGATGTAAGCACCAAAAAACAGCCTAATGTTGGCTGATGTGAGCCCTGAAGTAGGCGGCTTGGACCAGCAGAGGAAAACGCAGATGTGAGCCCCTGCTTGTAGGCGGCCATATGGTACCTGATATGGCGATGAAGTGGTACATCAATGATGAGGTATAGGCAATGCTATATATAGTGAAGGGGGGGTGCTGGTTGGTCACCATAAAGGTGTAGGCCAGCAGCCAAGACAAAAACCTCAAAAATATAAAATATAAAATATCCAAAAAGTCGAACGTGCTCGCTGAAGCTCCCGCCTCCCCTCTCCCTGCTCGCGTTGCTGCACAGCGCTTGTCGCCCCCCCTGCCTGCTCGCCCCCCCCGTCTTCCCCTCGCTCCTTGCCCCCTCGCCTTCCCTGCATTGCCCGCCGCCTGTCTTTTAGCCCCCCCCCCCCGCGCCTGCTTCCGCTGCTGCGCCCCCCCCTTTTTCCGCCTGCTGCCGCCGCCTTGCTCTGCTCGCCTTCCTCTCCTCGCGCCTCCCCCCCTTGTCTTCGCGCCCCCCTCCCCTCTGCAGTGCCTCATCCCCCCCCCCCTCCGCCAGCTCGCTTCCTCCCATCCCTCTGGCGCGCAGCCCCCGCCCTCCCCCCCCCTTTTTTGGGTTTTTCTCTTTTTTCTCCTTCGCCTGCTCCCGCCCCCCCTCCTTCCTTTTTCTTGCTTCCGCCCCCCCTTGGGGTTTTGTTTTCCTTTTTCGCTCCGTATCCCGCCTCTCTGTGTGCAACTCGGTTCCAGCAGGATCTCGCCTTCGCCTCGCCTTCGCCGCAGCTTCAGACTCTGATGGAGGCTCCTCCCGCCTCGCCTCAGAGGGACTCATCCGCAGCCCCCTCGCCCGCCCCTGAGGTCACCCCCATCAGGCTTTCTCTTTCGCCAGAAGAGGAAGCGAGCCTCACCGCAGAGGTGGAACGCCTCCAGGCTCATTCCACCATCTGCCGTATAGTCGGCACGCGCCCCAGCAGAGGGGAGATCAGGGATCTTCTTCAAGCCCGCCTTCTTGCAGATGTGGGCAAGATCCTGGATGTACAGCTCCTGGGCTGGGGACATTATCAGGAGAGACCCCGACCCTCACCACAGCAGCAGGCTACTGATGGCCCGCCCACAGATTCGGCTCGGCAGGCTGCCTCCGGGGCACCTGCTCAGGCCACAGAGACCTCGGAGTGGCAGCCTGGACAGGGGCACCGCCGAGGGAGACAGCCACAGCAGCTCGCCCCTTTTCTTTTTCTCTTCTTTGCGGAGGCTGAGTATGTATTTGACAGCAGAGGAGGTTGGTTTGAGAGGACTTCAGCTCCCAGTCCGGGGGGAGGACCTGCTTGATGCTGAGTTTGCAGACGACACGGGCTTATTTTTGCATGGCCAAGAGGCCAACCTTCTTCAGGCTGAGCAGTCGCTCCAGGTTTTTAGTGCAGCTTCGGGAGCAGTGATCAATTGGCGCAAGACAGTGGCCTTTTGGATCAGTAGTGCTCCCACTCCGGCATGGAGCGCGGATCCCGGTTTTAGATGGATTCCTCCAGGCACAGCAGTGCGGTATTTGGGATGCCAAATTAGCCTAGATTTGTCACCTGAGCAGCAGATTGCCCCACTTCTTCTGAGCATTCGGAAGAAGCTATTGTATTGGAGTACAGCTCGACTATCCTTGGTTGGGAGGGTGGTGGTGGCAAATCAGGTGATGTTAGCGACCATGTGGTACATTACGTCTTGCTGGATTTTCTCGAGCTCTTGCATCAGCCAGGTACAGTGGCTGATCAGGAACTTTCTGTGGTCTGGGCGGGACGGTCAGCCAGCTCGGGCAAAGGTTGCATGGGCAGTTATTACACTTCCGCTGGCTCAGGGAGGTTTGGGCATTATAGATCCAGTCGATCAGAGTAGAGCCTTATTGGGGAAGCTTATTGTTCGGGGGTTGCTTCCAGGCACTGAGCCTTGGAAAGAGCTCCTCTTGCAGCGGCTGCAGGCTCGGGCGCCCCCAGCAGGGGGTACTTGGGCACGAGAGATTCGCTGGATCTTCATAGAGATGAGGAGGACAGGCCTCAGTAGAGGATGGGAGGACAGATTTGCTTTGAGTATCCTGAGAGCTTGGGAGCTGCTGAGACCGGGGCTCTCTCAGCGACCTCCTTCTTGTGTTGAGGAGCGGGCCAGACAGCCGCTCATCTGGAGCCCAGCGGTTCGCACGGAGCAGGGTCATATGCTGGGTTCTCGGCCTCGTCTAGCCTGGGGACCTTTAGCGGCAGGCCCAGCTCGTAGTTTTGGAGACTGGCAGGCCTTCTGCAGTCTACCAGAGGAGATCCAGGTGGAGAGGCTGAGTCACTTCAAAGGGGGGTTGATTATGAGGGATGATATTCAGGAGGCACTCACAGAGGAGTGGTTCACGCCTCTCGAGCCAGTGGCCCCACGGTGGATGGGAGCCTTTACACAGTTGGAGATCCTGATTGCTGTCAGAGCTTGCACTGAGGATGGCAGTTGCCTCTACTATGAGATTCAGGATGAGGGCAGAGTCCAGAGAGTGGAGGTGGAGTCGCCTTTGGTTGCAGAGTGCACCTTTCATAGGATTCGGGTAGTGGCCGCCGCTTCTCGGAAGTGGCATATTGACCCCGACCCTGCTGATGTGCTCCCGGATTGGCGCATATGGGCATATGCAGCGCGCCCCTTGGCCCGGCTACAGTGGGACCCCGGGGAGTACGAGTGGCATGATCCTTATGCATCCCTTGAGGCCACAGAGATCACCTTTTTCCAGTATACTGTTCGGCTGGGGCGGCATATTTTGACGGCGAGGAGGACGGTCTCTCCAGCGGCCGGCAGCGGGGCATTGGCGACTACAGGGACTCTCACAGGAGTTCCTGGAGGATTTTTGGGCTCGGCTCTGGGCTAGTCGACAGGCCCGCAGGATCTCGACTTTTCAGTGGTGGCTGGTCGCCCACAGGGGCTCAGCAGTTGGCACTTGGCTTGTTTACAGCGGTCTTCCGGCGGCCTGCGTCCGATGCGGCCACCCTATGGAGACACAGAGACATTGCCTTTGGGATTGCCCTCAGGCACAACAGATTTGGCTGCGGATGCTGCGTATTCTGGCCCCCCTCTCTCCAGAGGGTATGTTTACGTGGGGTGCCGCTGCTTGGTCGACTTCGTCAGGGCCTGCTATGGGCTATGAGATGGAGCAGGGCAGTCAGGCCATCAGATTTATTAGGGGCCAGCCTCGCCTGGTTCTAGCACCGGATTTCTCGTCCGCCAGTTGGACACAGGAGAGGGATTTACGATGGGAGCTCCTCAGCAGCCTCACCATCTGGTTCACCTGGAGGGCCCGGTGCTTTACGGCCTTTGAGGGGAGATTGGAGCCACCAGCAGAGACTGTACGGGGGATTTGGCAGGAGTTGATCCACACCCTGCGAGGACAGTACGACCGCATCCGGGGAGACTCGGATGAGGCGATCTTACGACGCCAGGCCTTTCACACCACTTGGCGCTGTGGCCCTTTCTACACCTTACACACGGGATCCCCCCGTTGGCACTACAGGCCACCTGTTTGGCTCTTCCCCCCCCTATTGTATGATTTAGCCTCTCAGTTCTTTGTACTGATGCTTGTATTTTGCAGCACCTAGGGAGAGTCTCCCGGGCTGCCATGCTGTATTCACTGCTCTGTCTCTCTTATGAGCAGGAGAGATCTTTTGTAGCCCTTCGGGCGTTTTTTTATATAACTAATGAAAGGATCTTTTCTCGGAAAAAAAATAAAATATCCAAAAAGTCCCTTTTTAGGGCTGGAAAAAGTGTTGTTTCTTCACACCCCCTCTCAGGCCAAAAAGGGGACCATGAGAGAAGATGAAAGAAGTTGAAGTATGCCAGGGTCCCACACAAACACAACGGCAGAAGGAATGTATCCCCCTCTGGAAACAAAACTGATAAAATCAAAGGGGGCGATCGTGATGGCAAAGGTGGTGTGGATGAGGTGATGTGCATGGGTTGATCGTCTCCCAAAGTATGATCTTGAACAGGATTCTCCACTAAGTAAGAAATCCCATTCCCTATGTGGTCCAGATCAGAGTTTGGAGAAGCATCTTCTGGTGAGAAGAATCGGTCCTCTGGGAGTGCGGGCAGACGATCCATGTTGTGTGCTCTCGAGGTCTTCAATCCCTTTGCTCACGATTGCTCTAATACCATGTGAGGGCAAAAGGACGGAAGGACCAGATATACGAGAGATCAGAGTAAAACCACATAGCATGAAATATGTGAGTGAATATATTTAAAAGGGTGAGTGCAGATATGTACAAGAGCCCTCATATGAGAGGTGACTCTGAGCAGAAAGAAGACCAATGTTGAAGTAGAGAAGACGCCGGAGCTGAAGCACGGTTGATGACGAAGGCTCGTGTCGATGTGAGGCAAAGCACTCCGAGGCGATAGTGGCAGCAGAAAAAGGTAACATCGATGACGAAGATGGTGGTGCAGTCTTTGATGACACGGGTGCTGCGTACTTGAAGCAAAGGGGGCTGCCATCCCGAGTGGTGCAAGCTCTGGTGACACGGGTGCTGCGTACCTGAAGCAGAGAGGGCTGTCGTCCTGATGTAGCAGAGGGGGCTGCTGTCCCGATGTGTAGCAGAGAGGGCTGCTGTCCCAAGGGCTGTGCCAAAACGCACAAGATATGCTGAAGGTAGCACGGATGTGAACCCTGATGTATGCGCTGAAGAAGGCTGAGATAAACGCTGATATAAAACCCTGACGTAAGCCTGATGTAAGCGTAGATGTGAGCTGATGTAAAGCGCTGATGTAAGCTGCAGCAAAACGCAGATGTCTGCTGAAGCAAAACGCTGATGTAAGCTGATGTATAAACACTGATATATGCTCTGATGTAGGCGCTGACATATGCTGAGGTGAAACGCAGATGTGAGCAGAATTGCATCATTTGAATTAATAGAGCGCAAGCCTTGAGCTTCTTTTACTGTCACTAAAGTTGTTGCTTTGTATCAGTCCTCAGATGCATGTGTGATGGCTTCATGAGGGATATGCACGGGCTAGACAAAGAGTTAGTTAGGGTGCTTTAGAGAATCAGCCCATTTTATGAGCCCTTATCTAAAAAAGGACAAAAGAGGCTATGAATTGATGATATTAACACAAGCATAATCATATAATTAATTAGCACTTACTAAGTGCTGCTAATCAGCTTTTAGTCTATCCTCATCATTAATGCCAAACCTGTTGTGTCCTTTAGGGGACATAATAATGCCAGAGGCCATAAAATGCAAACATAAAATCTTTCTTGCTATGCATATGCCATAAGATAATGGGTGGAGCCCGGAACAGAACTGCATTCTTTCAGTCTTTAAATTCATTAAGCATGTTGTATGCATTGCCTGAGCTGCATCAGAACATATAAGATCTTAAACATTGCTGCTTGTTTGTTCTTTTTGTGGACTATCTTATGAACTGTTGATTTCTCGTCTTGCTGAATGGAAATAATCTTCAGTTGTCTGAAAATGGACGGTTGATGAAGAAGCGCAACTTTTGCAGGCCAGATTGTGTACACAAAACTTAAGCAAAGGATAGACCAATTCATAGCAAAAGGACTAGTGAGGTCTGAGGAAAGCAAGGCCAAGATCGGAGGTGCTGATGATGTATACATTGCAGATATCACTAAACCCGAAAGCCTCTCTCTAGCTTTTGCTGGCATTGATGCCCTTGTCATCGTGACAAGTGCGGTGCCAAAGATGAAGCCTGGTTTCGATCCAAGCAAAGGTGGACGCCCTGAGTTTTACTTCGAAGATGGAGAGTTTCCGGAACAGGTATGTGTGACATGGCCACTGGTTGCTGGTGGCCATCACACCGGTGGCCTGGTGTTGGGCTGCTAACCCACCCGTGTGACCCCACATTCTGGCCACCAGCACAATAAATGGGTGCATTTGTACTGCACGTGAACAGCTGCAAAACTGAAGCCTGGCAAAATAAACCATGTATTTGTAGTAAAGGGCTGAAGTGATGGTACTAAAAAGGGCCACAACACATGCACGCACACACGTGCAGTACCCATCCACCCGTGCCCACACATGCCTGCCTGTGCCCAGGCACCCATGCAGGTGTATGTGGAAGTACTGCTATTACACAAGTTGTGCTGAGTTTAAATGCAATGCATTTAAACTTGATCATATTGAGCTCTGAGCTCACTAGGTTTGGATCCTAAACCATGTGGTGTGCAGGTAGATTGGCATGGGCAGAAGAATCAAATAGATGCTGGTGAGTATTAAGTAAATGTTATGCCTAGAAAGCTGGAGCTGCATTAGCTAGCCACAGTTGTGTTTTCTAAAAGCTCATGTACTGGTTGACCATGTAGCAACACTTTGATAAATTGTTTGCTCTTTGCAGCCAAAGCAGTGGGAGCGAAGCGAATTGTTTTAGTCGGGTCTATGGGCGGGACCAATATCAACAACCCCCTCAACTCCTTGGGCAATGGTAATATACTGGTAAGTTACCTTTTCTTTGAGCTCACCTACATTCTGGCCAATTCATCATGTTTAATTTTTATTTCTCCTTTTCTAATGAGCATGCCACTGGGTTGGGGATCTTTTTTTTACTCAAGTTTGGTCCTTAGTGGAAGTAAAGGCTGGCTTCTATGCCATTTTGTCTTGGCCAAACTTACATTTGCAGATAGTCTGGATTCCATAGTTGCCAAAACTTGGTATGTGTTTTTTTTTTTCCGAGAAAAGATCCTTTCATTAGTTAAAAAACCGCCCACTGGGCTACAAAAAACCTCTCCTGCTCATAAGAAGGCAGAGCAGAGATCCAATCAAGGCAGCTAGGGAGACTCCCTAGGTGCAAAAAGGGTACAAAGATAAGTACAAATAACTGAGAGCTATATCATACAATAGGAGGGGGGAAAAGCCAAACAGGTGGCCTGTAATGCCAGCGGGGGGCTCCCGCGTGTAGTGTATAGAAGGGGCCGCTGCACCAAGTGGCGTGGAAGGCCTGGCACCGCAAGATCGCCGCATCCGAGTCGCCCGGATGCGGTCATACTGTCCGTGCAGGGTGTGGATCAGCTCCTGCCAAATCCCCCGAACAGTCTCTGCTGGTGGCTCCAATCTCCCCTCAAAGGCCCTGAAACACCGGGCTCTCCAGGTGAACCAAATGGTGAGGCTACTGAGGAGCTCCCATCGTAGATCCCTCTCCTGTGTCCAGACGGCGGACGAGAAGTCCGGTGAAGGAACAAGGCGAGGCTGGCCCCTAATGAATCTGATGGCCTGGCTGTCCTGCTCTGTCTCGTATCCCAGAGCAGGCCCTGACGATGTCGACCAAGCAGCGGCACCCCACGTATACATGCCCTCTGGAGAGAGGGGGGCCAAAATGCGCAGCATCCTCAGCCAAATCTGCTGCGCCTGTGCACAGTCCCATAGGCAGTGTCTCTGTGTCTCCAAAGGGTAGCCACATCGGACACAGGCCGCCGGAAGACCACTGTAGACAAGCCAGGTGCCAACTGCAGAGCCCCTGTGGGCAACCAGCCACTGAAAAGTCGAGATCCTGCGTGCCTGTCGACTAGCCCAAAGCTTGGCCCAAAAATCCTCTAGGAACTCCTGTGAGAGTCCCTGTAGCCGCCAATGCTCCGCTGCGACTGGAGAGACCATCCTCCTCGCAGTCACAATATGCCTCCCCAACCGAACAGTGTACTGGAAAAAGGTAGTCTCTGTGGCCTCGGGGGACGCATAAGGATCATGCCACTCGTACTCGTCAGGGTCCCACTGGAGCCAGGCCAAAGGGCGCACATCATATGCCCAAATGCGCCAATCAGAGTCCACATCTGCAGGGTCTGGATCAATATGCCACTTCCGGGAAGCGGCGGCCACTACCCGTATCCTTTGAAAGATGCACTCTGCAACCAAAGGCGACTCTGCCTCCACTCTCTGAAGTCTGCCCTCATCCTGGATCTCATAGTAGAGGCATCTACCATCCTCAGTGCAAGCTCTGACAGCAATCAGGATCTCCAACTGTGTAAAGGCTCCCATCCACCGTGGGGCCGCTGGCTCGAAAGGCGTGAACCACTCCTCAGTGAGTGCCTCCTGAATGTCATCCCGCATAATCAGCCCCCCTTTGAAGTGACTCAGCCTCTCCACGTGGACCTCCTCTGGGAGACTACAAAAGGCCTGCCAGTCTCCAAAACTGCGTGCTGGGCCTGCCGCCAATGGTCCCCAGGCTAGACGAGTCCGAGAACCCAGCATATGACCCTGCTCAGTGCGTACTGCGGGGCTCCATATGAGCGGCTGTCTGGCCCGCTCCTCATCACAAGTAGGTGGTCTCTGAGAAAGCCCCGGTCTCAGCAGCTGCCAAGCTCGCAGGATGCTCAAGGCAAATCTGTCCTCCCATTCTCTATTGAGGCCTGTCCTCCTCATCTCTATGAAGATCCATCGTATCTCTGGTGCCCAAGTGCCCCCTGCTGGAGGAGCCCTAGCCTGCAGTCGCTGAAAAAGAAGCTCCTTCCAAGCCTCAGCGCCCGGAAGCAGCCCCCGAACAATAAGCTTCCCCAATAAGGCTCTACTCTGATCAACTAGATCTATAATGCCCAAGCCCCCCTGGGCTAGCGGAAGAGTAATAACTGCCCAAGCAACCTTAGCCCGGGCTGGCTGACCGTCCCGCCCAGACCAAAGAAAGTTCCGGATCAGCCTCTGTACCTGGTTGATGCAAGAGCTCGAGAAGATCCAACAAGACGTGTGTACTACATGGTCGCTAAATGCACCTGATTTGTCACCACCACCCTCCCAGCCAAGGATAGCGGAGCTGTACTCCAATACAAAAGCTTCTTTCGAATACTCAGAAGAAGCGGGGCGATCTGCTGCTCAGGTGACAAATCAAGTCCAATCTGGCATCCCAAATACCACACTGCTGTGCCAGGAGGAATCCATCTAAAACCCGGGTCTGGGATCCATGCTGGAGTGGGAGCGCTACTGATCCAAAAGGCCACTGTCTTGCGCCAATTGATCAATGCTCCTGAAGCTGCCCCAAAAACCTGTAGCGACTGCTCTGCCCTCTGAAGATTGGCCTCTTGGCCATGCAAAAATAATCCCGTGTCATCAGCAAACTCAGAATCGAGCAGGTCCTCTCCCCGGACTGGGAGCTGGAGTCCTCTCAAACCAACCTCCTTTGCTGTCAGATACATACTCATAGCCTCAGCAAAGAAGAGAAAAAGAAACGAGGCGAGAGGGCACCCCTGACGGACTGATCTGGTCAACTCAAAACTCGGCCCCCGTCCTCCTGCCATCAGCACCTGGCTACGAGCTGTGGAATATAGAGCCGCCACCCCTCGAATCCAGAGTGGCTCAAAACCCAGGCGAAGCATAGTGCCCTCTAGGAAACCCCAATCGACTCTATCGTATGCCTTCTCAAAGTCGAGAAGCATAACGACCAGGTCCTCGCCGAGAAATCTAGCTCGGGCCGTCGCCTCCCAGAAGGTGAAAATGTTGCCAAGGATACTGCGCTCCTTGACGAATCTTGTCTGGGTAGCATGAATCAACTCCCCAAGGAAGGGTTGGATCCTCAAACTCAAGGCCTTGGCCAGGACCTTGTAGACAGTATTGAGGATCGTAATAGGTCTCCACTGCCGAATATCATCAGACACTCCCTCCCCCTTGGGGATAAGAAAGATCAAGCCCTCTGAAAAGCTCTGTGGCATCACCCTAGTGTCCAAAACATACTGAAAGCCCTTGCGGAGGCCTGGCCCCAAAATGTCCCAATAGCGCATAAAAAAGGCTGGCGTCAAACCGTCCTCCCCAGGGCAACTATGGCGCGGAAGGACCCTCAAAGCCTCAACCAGCTCATCCTCTGAAAGAGGCTCACCCAGAACTGTGCGCATACGACCTGTGACCCTCCTCTGTACATGGGCCCACACAGTCTGTCTGCAAGCATCACGTGCCTCCGTGGCTGGCTCCGCTGAGAGCAGGTCTCTATAGAACTCAGTGGCAATGGCTCTAATCTCCCCGGGCTCAGTGGCTAACGAGCCGTCCTGTCTCCTGAGCTGGCGTACACCTGCTCGAGCATGGCAGGGTCCGGTAATCTCAAAGAAGTCCCTAGTCACTCTATCACCAAGCTGCATCCACTGTGAGGCCTGGCGATGATAGTAGAACTCATGTCTCTGCTCCTCTGCCTCTCTAACCTCCTGGCGTGCCTGGCTCAGCTGGGACGCCACCCACTCACATGTAGGCTGCTGCTCTTGAAGGCGCTGGAGCGAAGCAAGGCTACGCCTCAAGCGGCACTCCCGCTCTCGTGTCTCTCCCAGCCGTGTCAAGGCTACAGCGTGCAAAAAAGAGCTGAGCTCAATGAGTCCCTGGGCACGCTGGCCTGTTGCATCCAGGTCAGAGCTCTGGCTATCATGCCAAATCCTCTCAATGTCCTCAGAAAGACTGGAATCTGTAAGTATCCTCTCTGGGATCCTCAATTGCAAGTTGGTCTCTCGAGTCCCCTCCTCAAGTGTCAAAATAACTGGCGCATGGTCGGAAAAAGAAGTGCCAGTGAGAATGCCAACGGAGCCCCCACGCTCCCCGAACCTGTCACCCACATAGAAGCGATCAATCCGTGATAGATTAGTCCCTCCCTGCCGGCGATCCGACCGAGAAAAACTAAGACTGTCCTGAGAGCGGGAGAAAGCCTCATGCTGCCATGCATCAGTAATCCGTAGTGTCATGCAAAATCGCTCCCAAGCTGCAAGCTCCGTGCCGTGCACGGTAACATGACTGCCTCCCACCCTATCGGCCGGGTCCTCAAAGCATGTTGAAGTCTCCTCCAACACACCAATGTGCGGCCTCGGGCAATGCATCTGTAACAAGGGTCCAGAACTCTGCTCTGGCACTAGCATGGTTAGCGCATAGACATTAAGCACGCCAAAGAGCTCATCATGCATCCTCACAATAACATACTGTGCTCTACCCGGCACAATGACCCTGTGATCCACAATGGCCTGCCGCCATGCATCTGCAATGACCATACATACTCCTCCTTGCCCACCCAAGGGGCCAAACCCTGCAGACCAAAATGTGTCCCATCTGCCAGGCATCACGGATCCATATCTCCGAATCCTGCTCTCACTCAAATGGTGCTCCTGCATCATTAGAATATCAATACTGCCCCCAACCAGGCATCTCTGAAGCTCTTGCCTCAAGCATCCACGATAGCGTACATAGTGTGCGCCGCCAAGGCCCTGTACATTCCATGAGATGATCCTCATGGATGACCTGCTGAGGTGGAGGCTGTCTCAACCATATGGCGGGCCTTCGCAAGCGGCTTGGATGGAGAATAGTCCCCATCCGAGCGGCTACGAATCTGCCCACCCGGTGTGCTGCAAGAATCTCGGATCAGGCGCCAGTGGCTGTGTCCCATGGCGACTGCCTCCCGCTCAGAGAGAGCAACCTCGTGTATACATACATATCCAGGGTCGCGTGCTAGGTCTGCCACTATGCGAACCACTAAGTGGCGAACCCCGAAGGCATCCGCACTCCCGGAATCAATGAAGTGAGCCAGCTCCTAGAGTCGGCCTATCACGTCTGTCACCTCCAGATCGCTCACATGGTGAGAAAACTCAACTGCCTGAGTCTTCAGTATGCTAAGAGCGAGATTCAGAGTCCACTCCCGGTCACTAGTGCCACAAAGAGGGAAGGAGAAGGCCACCGTTGAATCAAGTGCCTTCTCCCCTCGGGCCGGAGGTATCACCACATGCACTCTGATGGGTGCTGGCTCATGGGGGCCCTCCGCTCCAAAAAGCCGTGTGAAGGAGTAGTCAAAAGCCTCCGAGCGTTGTCTAGCGTCGAGCACTCAGCCGACTGCGGGATAGAGGATATCCGTGAAGCCCGAATCGGCATGGTAGGTCTCCTCTGCGGAGCTCGAGCAAGGTCGGTGCTCAGTGCCCGCCGGACAGCAGGTGAGCGCCAGGGTCTCCCGGGGAGCTGAGGCGAGCGGAGGGGGAGGGGGGGGGAGAAGGGGGTGGGGAAGGAGCCGCTGACAAAACCGGAGTGGGAATGGGAGGAGGCGAAGGCGGAAGCGAGGCGGGAGGGGGGGCGGGGGAGGGGGGGGTGGGGGCGAAGGAGGGGGTGCTGGCATCTCCAGATCCTCAGTCTGCGCTGGGGTCTCCTCCTGGAGGGGAGCAAAGCTGTTCCTCACTGGAACCCAGTGATGCTGAGACTGTGACTGCTGCTGCATCGGCCTCTGGGCCTGTTGCTGTGGCTGTCTCCCTCTACGGCTCCCTTGTCCAGGCTGCCAATCCGAGGTCTCCGTGGGCTGAGCAGGTGTCCCGGAGGCTGCCTGCCGAGCCACATCTGTGGGCGGGCCATCGCGGGCCTGCTGCTGTGGTGAAGGTTGAGGTCTCCTGCGAGGGCAGGCCTTGGTCAAGTGACCGACCTGCCTGCATATAAAGCATTGGTTCGGGAGCCGCGAGAACTCCACTCTCTGATCAATCCATCCCTTATCCTAGGTAGATGAATGACCTTCGGAAGGGAGGAGATGTCAGGAACCAAAACCCTGACCGAAGGCAGGCCAGCTGCTCTAGCCACCACTGAAGCTGTTGTGGGGCTAGTCTCAAGCACCGAGCCCACCAATGCCCCTATCCTAGAAAGGAGCGGAAGGTACTCGTGGCGGAGTCCAGGGAAGCAAACTGTGACATGAAAAAGGCGCTCTCCCTGCTCGGCCGCTGCTGGGTCGAAGCCATGCTGCCAAGGTCTGAAGAAGGCCTGAGCTCCCCTGATGTCCAGGGGACTCATGGCTAGGACCTGGGCCGCGCTCTGGGCTGTCTCGAACTCGATCTGGTAGTGTCCGCGGCCCAATAGCTGAACGTCCAGGATCTTGCCCACATCTGCGAGAAGGCGGGCCTGGAGAAGATCCCGGATCTCCCCTCTGCTGGGGCGAGTGCCGACTATACGGCAGATGGTGGAATGTGCTTGGAGGCGTTCCACCTTTGCGGCGAGGCTGGCTTCCTCTTCTGGCGAAAGAGAAAGTCTGATGGGGGTATCCTCAGGGGTGGGCGAGGGGGCTGCGGAAGAGTCCCTCTGAGGTGGGGCGGGAGGAGCCTCCATCAGTGTCTGAAGCTTTGTCGAAGGCGAAGCGTAAACGGAAAGCCCTGCAGGAACCGAGCTGCACAAACAGCGGAGCGGGGAACGGCGGAGGAGGGGGAGAACAAAGGGGGGCGGAAAGAAAGTGAGGGGAGGGGATTACAAACAAAGACGGCAGAGGGGGGGGGGGGGGCTGGCGCGAATGAGCACAGGCGGGGGGACTTGTGAACTTGGTATGTGTTTACCTCTGGGAGGAGCTGTTTCTAACCCAGTTGACACTTTTGTTTCTCAGCTTTGCCAGCCAACCAACCCCTTAACAGCCCTGTCGAGAATAAGGCCGGAAAAGGTTGGTTGGCAAGGTTGGAAAGGCCATATTGCCACATCACAATATGCTTGGCCTTTCAAAAATAATGTCTTAACTAGGTGTCAATGGAAATCTCGAGGACTGTTGTAAACGCAGCTGTGTCATTGCCCTTGTGGTGCACCTGCAGCCAACCGTCTCATTGTAACCATCTTGATTGTGCACACACATGTGAGCCTGTCTATGGAACACAACTAACCCGAAGATGTGGATGCCACTACATGGAGGAAGCTGAACTAAGGTTTTGATCTCGGTCTTTGATGCCAGGTGTGGAAACGAAAGGCAGAACAGTATCTAGCAGACTCTGGCATACCCTACACAATTATCAGGTTATTGCAGCATCCTCCATTTTCCCCTTAGTCTAATTGTATGTACAGCACTTGTTTGCACCCTGTCTCTGCAACTTTGATTCAATGAAGGGCTACAGTTAAAGACTTCAATGGTGATGCAAGATGGGTTTTTGATGACATTAATCCTACTGTCTAAGGAATGAGAGTAAAATCACTCTGCACTAGTTGTGAGATGGTTTTTGAATTGTGATAGGGCTGGAGGCTTGCAAGACAAAGAAGGTGGTGTGAGGGAGATTCTGGTCGGGAAAGATGATGAGCTGCTTGCCACTGATACCAGGAATATAAGTCGGACGGATGTTGCGGAAGTTTGTGTTCAGGTTCCCTCCCTTGATCTTTGATGTGCTTTCATGGAAACCTTGGGAGGGTTCCTTAACCCATATTTAGCGTTGGAGGGTTTCCTTAAACCATGTCTAGCATTTTAATCTTATCTGCATGCTTCTCTTGCATTACTTTGGATGAACTGGACTGCTCATTGCATGAGGGCATGCCCCATTACTTAACCAATTAGCTGTTTGTGGCAGGCATTACTTATAGAGGAAGCCAAAAACAAGGCTTTTGATCTGGCTTCCAAACCTGAGGGTGAAGGAACACCCACCACAGATTTCAAGCAGCTTTTCAGCCAAAGTACAACAACTTTCTAAGTGATCCTCATCTAGTTTTGGCCTCTTTGTTGGCTTGAGATTCAAAGCCAAATGCAGATACCCAGCATTCTTTTTGTAGCCTTCAAAATAAGGGAGTTGTATAGAGTTACAGAGATGAAGGTGTGCTGCCAAATTTAATGCAAATGCCATTTTTGAGTTATCTGAAGGGTGTGGCTGTTACAAACTCTGTCTACAAGGACATTCAATGTGCTACTGTTCTTCCTACTGAGGCAAAGCCATATCAAGGAGGTAGCCTTCATCTTCCTTTTGATTGTACTTGAATTTTGATAAAATTTAGTAAATGAATGTAAAATTAAATTTGTTTTATTTTTAACAGTTAATTGGACTCATGCAAGGATTAGCTGTCTAATTGGTCTTTTATGTGACTAAAATCAATGAAAAGGCAGAAGTTGGACTTCAAAGTCCACAGTTCACCACTTGCATCATTCTTTTGACATCACAGTAGAAGTTGATTTAAGAGTAAATCAACTAACTAATCAAAACTTCTCCTCGTTCCTCCCACAAAGCATTAATTTGAGAGAAAATTGTGAAAAAATTGCTTAGAAATGTTTGCTAAGTGTCTAATCCAAGAAGTTGCTCATAATTTATACTATTCACTCCCTATTAGGGGTCTTATTAGTGGATAATTGGGCGCCTAATTTCACAATTATTTACGTCTTTCAAAGTCTTAGAGTACATTTATAGATAATTGGGCGCCTTGCAAAGGTTTTTTTCTCAAGGTTAATTAATTATAAGGGGAGGAAAAGGCTTAGGAGCATTGTGATGTAAGCAATGATGTTGAGGCACATAGGTGATGGAATTACGAGTATCAAGGGGAGATGGAGACTAGAGGAAGAATCATGGAAGTCTTTGTATTTTGCCTATTTAAGAGCTTGGATCTAATGGTAGCCATGTGAGCTTGATTAGTAATATCTTAGACCCTTGTTTATCATTGTTTTTAAATTATAACTAGTGTCATTATTATTTATCTAATGGAAGCTCGAGTGGTAGTTGCTCCGGCCTCTTTAAGGGAGATTGTGGGTTTGAACCTACCCAATGACATTCATTTTAATAAATATTCTTGCAACAAAAAAAAAGGGTAGTCTTCGAGCACCCACTAGTTCTTCTCCATTTGTCCATCCACTCATCCTTAATCCACTAATCAGCCTTCAACAACTCATCTTTAAATCCACCAATCAACCTTCAATAGCTACACATCTCAATTGGCAGTGGGTCATGAGTTTACACACGTGCCACTCTTCACGACTATAGAATAAATCGATCTTTTTGCTCTTATTATTCATATCGCCCTAAGGTTTGTGACCTTGTGCATGAGGATATTTTAGTCCCTACTAAAGTCGAAAATGTTCAAAGAGTAGTCTCTTTAAGAAAAAATAATAATCAAAACTCAAGCCTTGATTCATAAATGAAACCTCACATCACTCTAACCTCCCAAAACTCCATGCTTAAGATGAGTGGTCTACTGAGAGCTGGTCATTTGCTAGGATTGAAGGCTTGGTGGGTTTGAGGAAGTGTGGTTTGATACAGTCGACTATATCGTCATTTCCAACAATTAGTTTAGCGGGGGTTCGCATCAAAGTTCCTAAGCCTTTCTTGAGCATGTTCGAAAATGATTTTTTGATTATTTCTAGGCTCACGTCTGTAGGATCACGGTTGCAGGTTCTTGGCTCTAGACTCATATATGTAGGCTCACGTCTACAGGCTCACAAATATAGGGTCACGTCTATAGACTCATGCCCAGGTTCACGTGCTTCTATACAAGCTTACACGTCCAGGTTCACATCTACAATTTCATATGTTTAGGCTGCATCACGTAAGATCACATCTTTTTTTGTATGAACTTGGTTCTCACGTACTTCCCTTTTATGAAATATGCCTAGAAATGAGAACGAAACACTGACGTAAGTGGAGGAACATCGGAACACTTGGAAATAGGGGTTGCTAACAATCCTCTAAGCTCTGGATTCATCAACTGGCTCTATAAATAACACTACAAATTTTATGAAGAAGGTATTAAACCACCATATTTTTGGGCAAAGCTCTAGTGAAGGAGTGAGAGTCGGACCAAGAACCTCAAGGTTTGCTCCCACAAGAAACAATCAAACCACGTTAGACGCCACAATGTTTCAAACATTTGGTGTTGATCTTGCTGAGCTTAGTTTATCTCCCAGTTGACCATGACCAACAAGAAGTCCAACAATCAAACAAATGGCAATTAGGGACATGTCTCTTTCTGTGTACCATTAGGGGCACATGTTCCTCAATACACCTAATAGCAAATGTACACAATGCAAGTAAAAGTCCTGCTCCTTAAAAGAGCTCATTATAGAAGTGCCGTTATTATGGAACCAAGTTCCAGTTCTTCTTTGTTTATAGGAGGAATGTGGAACACAAGGAATGATGAAGAGCCATTGTCAGGGACTACCTTAACACAAAAGGAATCCACGTGAGCATTCTTAGAACGTGCCCTCAACGTAGTGAGCATGCAGCCTCAAAGCCAAATTGGCAAAGGACAAGTTCCATTAACCCCATAGGGCTAGAGATCTCATATGCTAAAAAAGTGGGTTTCGCACAACCACCTTCTTACGTAGGGCTAGAGATCTCATATGCTAAAAAAGTGGGTTTTGCACAACCACCTTCTTACGTAGGGCTAGAGATCTCATATGCTAAAAAAGTGGGTTTCCCACAACCACCTTCTTACGTTCCACCACCACGAGAATACGCAAAAGACATGCTAAGGATGATGTTTGAAATGGGAAGGGGGGTTGTAACAAACGTAGCACACCAAGAGGCTCAGAGTTGGGCAAAACCAAGCCACTCCACATCTCAAGGATGATGACCAAATTTGATGAAATTGGAGATCCCATTCAGTACCTAGAGAAGTTTGATCGAATTTGCGAGGCCATGGGATGGATGCAAGTGGTTTAGATCACTAAACCCACTTAAAAAGGCTAGCTATGAGGTATCAAGACACACTTTTATTGTGGGATTCTCTCCTAGTGGAGCTAGCCACTCTCCCAATGGAGCTAGATAGCGTCATATTTTACAGATATATAAGCAAGGGGAAGGAGAAATAATGCAAGATTACATTTCTAGATCTTAGTATCTCCATATGAGATGCAATACTTATAGAAGACGAGGTGATTTGTCACTCATTGCGATCGACACAGTATTGGTCTTAAGAGCAAGAGGCTTTACGACAAGCTCTACCAGTCTAGGCACTACATCTTTGATGAGTGCTGCTGCTAGGCAATAGACCTGGTAGATAATTTGCAAGGCAAGGTTGTAGAAGTCATCCAAGAGATAGGGGATGTATCATCCAAAGCCTCATTGGCCAAGGGTGCCCAACTAGCACTAGCTAGAGTCCTAGTCAAAGACATGATCATGGACAAGTTGGTAGAGAATCTGCTCAATCGTACGCCATTGGAACCATGACATAGCTCATTATTAGTACCAAGGAAACCCAACCTGAGATCGAGCTACCCCAGGAGGGTGGAGCTTCTCTTGTGTGCAACGACAATACGGAGACTAATCTCTCACATACTCCATTGATGACACTTCCTACGAGGATTGAGGAATCCGAGCATTCACGAGGTAATTGACATACTGTGACGTCCATTGTAGGCAAAGCTATGCTATATTATTGGTTGCTTGGTTAAGCTCTTGGTGATGGTTTAGCAATTCCCTATGATATTGGTAGTGCACTTGCACCTTTTTCGTGGCATTAGGGACACCCATAATTGGTGTTGCTGTCGAGGAACAACTTCACCGCTTAGCCACCACCATTGCGTCTTGAATGCATGTGTGTTGTTTCAGTTTTAAACATAGTAACGACGTTATGCTAACAAGGAAAGATTAGAGTAGGAAAACCAATTCTGTTTGTAGATTGTTATGCATTTTATGCTTGTTTTTGCATTCTGTATGATTCTTGCAATTGTTACTTTGCTTCTTGTTACCCTCAATCCCCTAATTCTTCCACCATTTTTGTACTTTCTATGATTTCTACATTTTTTGGTTTTTCTGTGAAGTTTTTTAATTTTTAATTTTTGAAAGTAGGAATTGGGTCTCAAAATTAATTTGATTTGGGTAGTTAGACCCCAAAATTGAAATATGGGCATAGGGTAAACCATAGTTTAGACCTGTTACATGGCTAATGTTGGACTCTTGCAAACATTCAGATTTGAGTGGGTGGATTAAAGAGAAATTAATTTCTACGTGAACTTGGTTTTTGCCATTAGGCTTAATCCAATGACTAATCCCATTGAATTCGATCCATTAGTTATGGAGGTGTCCCTTGGGTTGGGTAACGCAGTAAATGGACCTAGCTGTACTCTCACCAAACATGGCATTAGGACTAAAAACATTTAAAAAAGGGCCACATTTTAATCACTTGTACTGGATTTAGATTAAGCTTTGAACCAATAGAAATATGACATTCAACCATAAATATGACATTGGGTGTCATATCCACTTTTTACTAACTTCACTAGTTTTGGCTATTTTAGTGGATTATCACCACTTTAATGTGATACAGTGCGGCTATTTCAACGTCACTTTAGTGGGTTCCAACTTCAAGGGCCTGTCCTCACGTGCCAAATGTCAGTACTTCAAATAGTAAAAATTTGAAATTTAGGTTTCTCCCAAAAGGAGTAAATGCATTTGAATTCCCTAATCTACCATGATTGTACCTCTTTCTAGTCGTCTTTTTGTATCATCCTCTCCTCTATTTATCATCTAACAATGTCGAGACAATAGTCTAACCCAAGGCGCACTCCTAATGCCATTTCATCATGTATTCTTCATAATGTTAAAGAAGATTAGGGTGTGTGGAATGGCATAAACTTCAAATTAAATGATTGCGTGACTATGCAACCATCATGCAAAGGTCCTCATAGGATAAAAAGGCAAAGAAGAGGCTTAGTACAATACCATCATGCAAAGGTCCTCATAGGATAAAAAGGCAAAGAAGAGGCTTAGTACAATACCATTCAAAGGGACGTATCTTGGAATTCAAGATAGCAAAAGATGGATGGAAGGCAAAGGTGCAACATGTGTACATGACAAGAGAGATGCACATGCATCCTTCTACTCCAGCATCTGCATTGCAAGCTCATTGTAAGATATTTTCTTGCTAATTTTACTTATGTTCTTTATGATTCTATGGCTTATTCACATGTGTTGTGTATGTGATAGATGCATATCCATCAACAAGCATTGAGTGGCAACCTATGGAGTCATTCATCGAGACTTTCGAAGCCATGCATGTTGATCTGGGAAAAGTATTATTTTATGATCAACCATCTGCGTTTTTCATTGATAAACAAATATTTTTATACAACTCTAAGTATATTGTCCCTACAAGACCAGAAGCTTATGGAAGATGGAGAGTTTGGCTATACAAAGCCTAACTTCATTAGATTGGGACTTTCCAGACAAAGGTACTCTAGTAGCATTTAAATCCAAGATTGTCTTGGATAGTCAGAAGTCTATGAAAGCAGGAAGGATTTCTAAGAGGATTAGGCTATCATGGTTTATACCTCTTCATTTATTTGTGGGATGTTTTCGAGAAGCAAACATGAAGAGGACAAAAGCAATGTGGCTATCTACACATATGTTTGAGTCTGACTTGGATATTGCAGTTGGAGCAGAATGGAAAGCAAATGAAGGTATCCATAGGGGTGATATTATAAAATGTAATGCTTGCATTGAATATGTGGTGATGGCATACATCTCTTGACAACCCCTGTACATTAGCTTAGAGTATAAATGATAGAAAAAGAGTAGAGTGACTTGGCATTAGGAACTCAATGGAGTCTTCTTGGGCCCTTTAATTTGGACGTTTAGTGAAATGCTTAAAATGCTAATCCATCTTTGACCAAGCCTAGAAGCCTAGTCCTAAAAGCATATATTTGATTTTTCACAAAAACAAAAAAAATAAAAAAAAGGAGATATTCTTAGATCTGGCCACCTAGGTGACTTTAAAGCTTTGTAATGGGCTGTCAGTCAGTAATCATAGCCTGCAGTAACCTTTTCAAACTCCAAACATTCCAAAAATTCGTCACTTTCTTCCCCCCTTTTTTGTGTGTACACCAGATCTCTTTCTCTCTCTAAATCTTCTCTCTAAAACGCCCTGCACTCCTTCTCCATGGAAAAAAGCGTCTTTCTCTACTCCAAAAGCCATAGCTAACAGATCTGTACTCCTAAATGAGCCTTCTCTCTCCAAACCCACAGTAGTAGCCATGGCTTGCAGGGAAGAAGCTTACCATGAGCATTCTCTCTACAGTACTTGGTCCTCTCTCCATAGCTAGCAGGTCTGTACTCCTAAGTGAGCCTTCTCTCTCCAAACCCACAGTAGTAGCCATGGCTTGCAAGGAAGAAGCTTACCAGGAGCATTCTTTCTACAATACTTGGTTCTCTCTCCAAACCCACAGTAGTAGCACAGAAGAACCTTTTCATGAAGTATTCTCTCTCTATATTGCTTAGCAGCCATAGCTTGCACTAAAGAAGCTTCCCATGATGCATTGTCTCCTTTGCATTTTCGTCTCACCATTGCCAACCCTCTCTATGTTTCTTTGGCTCCCTTTCTGGCTTCTTTCTCTATCCACAATGCAGCTCTAGAGAAGCAACCCTCATCTCCATTCTTCCCATTATTTTTTGATACCATATCCTGCTCCTTCCACTCCTATTCAACCCAAGCTTACAAGCCTACTTTCTTGTAGATGGCACTACAAGACATCACCAATAAGCCTTCTAAGATCCGCCTTCAGGTTGATTTGGAGACAGAATACGCAACCCTACGCAGTAGGCATGTTGCACCCAATATTTCATACGATCAGCTTCGAATGCAAGGAGCAAAGGCCATTGATCTTTGGATTGATGGAAATCTTTATCCACCAGATCCAATATCTGGTGCCCCTCCACCATTCAAAAGCATTACAAGTTTTCTTATGTTTGTTGGTGATGGTTTCAATGGGCTTCTTGGCTATTGTAGGAGATTACACATGTTGTGGCTAGATGAGGCAGCTGAAAAGAGGCAAACACAATTTGTCTTCGACCAGCTTCAAGCGGCATCGACTAAGCAGATCAATGGTTTGATGCAGAGGATTAAAGAGCTCTCAGAGGAGCTTGAGGTGCAGAAGAATAATCTAGCGGATCGTGTGCGCACAATAAATCAATTTACCGATAATTATGTTCGTCTTCAACACTCCACTCGTAATCTTCGGCGTCGTGTTCACCATTTCACTCATCTTCCCATGGGATATCACGCAAGGCAAAGAAAACGTAAAGCTGTTGGGTTGCTTTCAAAGACAGCAGGCGCATGCAAGAGGCGTAAACAAACAACCAGGTAAAAATTTTTGTAGGAATTATAGCAGCTTTGAGAAGCAATTAATGAATAAAGCATCTCTCATGGTTGACCATTGTGATTGTAGGGCTTGTGCAACAGCTATACTAGGATGTAACAACGCTGAGGACAATGTTAATGCCTCCCTTCTTCAGCATGTCCTTCAGGAGAAGGATATTATGGAAATGATAACAGGTTCTGGTAATGATAAGCTGCGGGAGACCCTTCGTCAACATTTCTTGAAGGAAATCAAAGAAATTGTCACCCCCAAAGAGATGCTTGATATATGTGACTCAGCAGGTATTAGCCAGAAAGGTTACAGAGCAATGTACAGGTCAATCACTTTAGGGTTGCGAGCAAAGGGAGTTACGCAATCCTTGCTTCCAACACTTTATAGCTTACAGATGGCAAAGAAGTGTGCTAATGGTGATATTGCATCCATGTTCGAGGGTGGGTACAAGTGGGTGGAGGATATTATGCCAATGCCAACAATCAAACCCTTTGAATACAATGCATATAACAATGTCTACATTGACATGGAAGTGCTACAAAAAGCAATGATTCAGTACTATGGCCTCACACTTGAAGAGACAGGTGGAAATGCCGTGTTTGTCTTGAAGCTGGATGAATGTCAAGTGGTTAAAGGTCAAAGATTGGAGCGTGTTAGTTTAACCTTGATGAGCCGAGCACTTAGAGGAAGGCCTTTAGAGATCCAAGAGTTGGATGCAACTGAAGACAGCAACAATAGGGGTCAAGGGCATAAGCAAGACTACTACGGCATTCAATCAGAGAAGAACATCTGGTGGCAAGCAGCATGGGTCCTCCCAAAAGAGAACCATGATACCTTGAGGTGGTATTTTGAACGGTCTGGCATTCAACATGTCGTCTCTTGTCAGGTCAATGGTCAGAAGCTTGATGTTCCCGGAATAGGCTGCTTTAACGTTGAATGGCACTTGGGTGGCGATCTAAAAACCTTAAAGTGTATGTTGGGTTGTAAAACAGGTGCGAATACTATATTCTCATGTGTTTACTGTTGTCATTCCAAGACAGCAGTAGACTCAAGAGTAAAAGGGAAACAACCTAGCAAAGGCAAAAGTCAAAAACAGGTGGGTGCAAAAAAAGCAATCGTTTTTTATGCTGAACAGAGGAAAGGATCAAAGGTATGGCATAATGGCATATTAAGTTGTGACCAGAGCAAGCCACCTAGTCGTGACCAGGAGGACAATGCTTGGAACCCAATCTTGGAAATTCCACTATGTCAAGTGCATGTGTGCACATTACATGCAAGACTGAGGATTTTGGATAAGCTATTGATGCTCCACATAAACTATGTCTGGAACATGGAGCCCGAAGATCGACGAGAAGAGTCAATACGTGCACTAGAGGGTGTACTTTCCTCTATGGGATTACATGCTGGAGCAGTGGTCTTGACAAAGGACAGAAAATCAAACCCTACACAAGACAACCCTAATAAAATTTGCATGGGTGGATCAAAGGCAAGACACTTGCTATCAAACCACTTGGGTTCTCATAGCCACACTGACTTTGAAATTTGGAAGAAGATATGTGATGTCACAACATATCGAGGAAATGATGCCAGGCTTGGCCTAAAACGTGCACATGTATGGGAGGTGTGTAATAAAATGGTCGATCTTCTAGAGCGACCTCACCTGGATGACCATGGTATTGAGGCACTTAAACAAGCCACTTGTAGATTCACAGACGAAATGGTCGAGGCATGGGGAGAAACACACATTACTCACTACATGGTAATGTTGTATTTATTGTGTCCTTGTAGTATGTTCTTCATACTGTTTGTTGACTTTTTGTAATTTTCTATGCAGCATATATTGTATGCACATGGGCCATACTTTCTCGATAGATATGGCTCTTTAGCACTTTGGAGCAATCAAGGCATGGAGAAATCACATTACCAAGCAAAGGCCGTGTATTTTAAGGGCACTCGCCATGGTGGTGGCAAAGTCAAGAGTAATGCACTCCATGAAATGTTCAACTGGTTCTATCGCGTTCTGGTTGGCAAAAAAAGGCAGAAAAGTCGCGGTAATTTGTCTCTTAGGCGTCAAATAATGAAAACTGTTAATGCAAGAAGAACTGAAGGATACAACAGATCAAATGCTAGGGAGAGACTACGGCAGTGGGTAGCAAGCAAGCGTCGGTGTGGTTCCTCATGGGCTTAAACTCTCTGATTATAATCTTTTTGTGTTTTTAAATTTTCTAAAAGTTTTAAAAAATTATATTTATAGACATATTTAAGTCATTTTTCATTTATAGAAACCACATTTCAATTTCTTCTTTGTGCTCTACTCTCTCTTGCCCTCCCACTATCTCTTGCACTCGTAAATACCTAGGCCATGCCAGAAGAACAGGAGCAAGACTTGCGGTTTTTCGATCAACTCGGCCCACTACCTGCTACAGCAAAAAGGACAAGTCTACCTATCGTAACAGAGCAAGAGGCAAAGGAGATGAGAGAAGAAGAGCGCAGGAAGGAGGCCGAAGAAGCACAACGCAGGAAGGAAGCTGAAGAAGCAGGGCCTAGTAGAGAAGCAGAAGAAGAGCGGCGTCGAAAAGAAGCCGAGGAAGGTCAGGGGCAGCCACCGGAGATTGTTATTGAGGCCGACACCCTAGAACAGCTAGAGGTTATCTTACAGAACAGGGAGGTCGAGCTCTTGTCCTACGGCATCACGAAAGATACCATTGACAAAGAGTTTGCTCTTGTGAGGGCAGCTTGGGAGACAGAAATGCAAAAGAGACAGCAGCCCAAAGAGGACGCAAGGAGGGCAAGCCAAGCACAGCCACAGGCAGCCACAACATCCAGGCGGCCAGTCAAGAAGTGTGGTAAAAGAATGGAGGGCAAGTTTCGGGACCAACAAGAAGAGGAAGAGCGTGCACAAAAGAAAAAGAAGTTCAGGTCTGAACGACCACCGTGGGAGAATCAAAGACCACCACCGCCTCCACCAGTTACAAAGAAGAAGAGAAAATGGAGGCCAGGGACAGTCGCGCTACGAGAGATTAGGAAATATTAGAAAAGCACAGATCTTCTCATCCCCAAGGCACCATTCTCTCGACTGGTGAGAGAAACAATGGAAAAATATTCTGACAGGGTTGACCGCATACAGAGCACAGCTCTTGAAGCTCTTCAAGAAGCTGCTGAAGATATTGTAGTTTCTGTTTTTGAAGACTCAGTGCTGGCTATGGTACATGCAAAGAGAGTTACTTTGAAGCCTGTAGATATGTCCCTAGCTCTACGTCTACGTTTAGAGCGTAGCCTTCTACCTCAATAGGCTAACCCATTTTGTAATTCTCCCTACAAAATTTTGTAATGTTCCCAGATTCCTTTGTAGCTTTTTCAGACATTAATGAAAACTTTGTGAGTTGTGTTACATTCTTTGTTGAGTCCATTTTTTTTGTATGCTCAGTGCCAATGAACATTTCATTTAAAAATTATAAAAGCACTACACACAGGAAATAACACACACAAACACACACACACACACACACATATATATATATACACACACAAACATATATACACACATATATATACATATATAAATATATATACATATGCACACATATATATATATATATATGTACACACACACACATATATATGAATATTTATATATACAAAAAATGTAGATCCTATAAAGTCAACTAGAGAAACTTACAGAGTGCCTTATGAGCCTCAAGGCAAAAAAAATGAAAAAAAATAAAAAAAAAATGCCATGTGCGCTACGGCGCGTTAATCTCTAGTTTGACCAGGTCAAAATGGAGATTTACGCGCCGTAGCGCACATGGCATTTTTTTATTTACTTTTTGATATCTATGGTCTGGTGAGGCTCATATGACCATTATAAATGCACCAAGAGACCCTTATAGAGTGCCTTATGAGCCTCAAGGCCAAAAAAATAAAAAAAATAAAAAAAATTTTCCATGTGCGCTACGGCGCGTTAATCGGCACTTTGACCAGGTCAAAATGTCGATTTACGCGCCATAGCGCACATGGTATTTTTTTAATTTTTTTTTGATATCACATGGTCTGGTGAGGCTCGTAAGACCCTTTAGGTGCCCTAACAGCCCTAAAATCTTATATATTTATATAAAATATTATATATATGTATATATATATCTGATAATAGCCTTAAAATCTTATAATATCTTATGTCTTATATATATATATATCCTATACATCTTTTATATATATATATGTATATATATATCATTCAATAGCCCCAGAGTCTTATATATATATAGGTACACACACACACACACATATATATATATGTATATATATACATATATGTACATATATATATACATATATGTGAGTGTGTTTACATCTATAAATACAATATTTTTTCATACCGCTCTAACCCAATCTTGATTACTTTTTTTAATCACGATCACAATTAAAAAAAATCCTAAACAATTTTTTCTATGAACACATGAACAAAATCTTAAAATTGCCAGGAAAAATCACAACTTACAATGCACAACAAAAAAATTTTATTAAACTTGGAAGAGAAGTTTGCATTACATCTTTTTAATAAGCTCTTGGAAGAGCTCAGGAGAGAGAGTTCTAGAGGCTGGTTTCTGGCCTAAGCTTTGGAATACATCACTCGGCTCATTGATTCCTTGAGCCTGAGAAAGGGCACAATGGCCTAAAACTGAGCCAGGATGGTTGCCCGTGAAGCAATACAAGGCAGCTTCCCTAGCTACCAAAATACATTTATTTATGTTCGAGGCTAAGGGGTTCTCCGACAAGACTGCACTAAGTGCTTTACATTTTAGGAGCTCGGCATAGGCGATCTCTGCATATTCTAAATGAAAAACCCGCACTATGTCGTCCCTGAGGGCAGGTATGTAGTGCCAAAGGGATGCATCTCGACCCTCTGACTTTGGCCGCGTTCCTCCTACGCGCATAGCAAACTTGTCCACTTCAAAAGCAGTCTGTCAACATGTCAATATAGAAGTTAGGAAGCGTGAAATGATACAAAAAATAATTTGCTTTACAACTAAGAATTAAGGACATACCTCAGTTGCATCGTCACTTGCAACTAGTTGCTCATTCGTCAGGTTTATGCTTCCTTGGTCTTGAGCATCGCCAGCAACCAAGGGCATGTGTGGTTCAAAGGCAGCTACGCTCTCATAGAATTGCACTTCTTGCTTTATTTCAACGAGCGCTTTGGCCACTACAACTTCCAAGGTACTGCTACCAATATCATATGCAAGCGCTTTTGTGAGGTTGTCATCTTCAAAAGAAATTTTCACTTTTCCTTTGTCTTGACCCCCAGCATTCACGACAATAATAGAAAGTGCCTCATCCTCACGAAACTCGAGTGTCTTGGCAATGTCATCCAAAAACAAAAACTCTTTCCCATCAATAATGATTGGATGCAAAGACATGATAACAAGGTCTGGGACCTCCTCGAGTACTTCATCGCCCTCTAGAACTAGGTCCGGAACCTCCTCCGGGACATTATCTTGTAGAGCCACCAATGCCATTGAGGCCTCCCATTGTTCTGTAACATTCTCTTCCTCAGCATGGGCCTCTTGGACCTGCTCCATTAGCTTTACTTTGCCCTTTTCTTTTTCCTTGCCACTTTCTTTCGCCACACCCTCTTGTAACAAAAGGACCAAAACCATGTCCCAGCTTAGGAAAGAAGTGCCGATGTTGCCCATCTGTAGTTCCAGGAGTAAGTCTTCCTCCTCATTTCTGTAGTCCTTTTCTGTGAGGGATTTTAAAAACCTGGATAGGCGAAATCTAAAATTCTTGTCTTCCCTGAATATGTACCTGATGAGGTCAACTGGAACCCATAAGCCCTCATCACCCTCAAACATGATGGAGTACGTGCTGATGTGTTCATCCATATACTGAATGACATCTGTAAAAGCATCCGCGTGTAGATGCATTGTTGCACGTACATCAATTGCTCCCTCAAACATAGGGACGATCTCATCAACCCTATGAAGTAACTCAAGCTTTCCTAGCTGTGCAATAAGTGCATCAAGTAGAGGTGCCATGCTATGAGTGATTGGAGGAAATAGAGAGTGTGCGATACAGAAAGGTGTGCGAAATTGAGAGCAAGTGTTAGGAGAGAACGATAATTGTCAATTGATGTAAATGAGTAAAGTATCGTTTATAAATGGGTGACCTTGTTATAAAATTTTTAAAAACTTTTAAAATTTGTAAGTACCAAAAAATTTTTAAAAAATGGTATGCGAAAGCAAGAACGTATCCTTCCATCGCAAGGTCATTTCCAATTTACTAGTGGCTCACGCCACAGATGCTTCTGTGACCAACCTTACACTATCACAAAAAAATAAAACTGCACAAGACAATTGAAAAACCTTAATAAGACAGTGAGGCAAAAAAATTGAAATTGTATTTACTTCAATTCAAGATTACATATCCAGTGGTTATCTGATAGCTACACAGCCAGGGAAAGTAATTTCTCTACAAAGAAAAGATCGTTCCTGCCTTTTGCGCACTACTCTACCATTGATTATCAAAGCAAAATCACCACTGAGTGAGAATCGAAGAACTAAGTAGTCACGTAAGTTGGCAAGGGACCAGTCATCATTCACAGTAACATCTTCTACATCCCCACCTTGCATGGATATATGTAGCACACCCTGTTCTGTAGAGGTTGTGTCGGAGTCTAACGCCTCCCATTCTCCATTTGTAAGCTTCCATCGCCTGTAAGGAAACGCAATGGACAACTGTTGCTTGGCAATATGATAGCGCATCACAACCTTCTCAACAATTACTCCGCATCTGATGGTGTCTCCATTGTGTTGAACAACTTTTTTATCCCATGCAGGTGATAAGAAACAAGTCAGAGCTCTCTCCCCCTTTGCAATCCATAAAGTTGGGGTACGATGTGTGTCACTTGTACGGAACAGGTACACAAAGAGGTGTAGAGGTATGAAGCAGGTTATGGTTGCTTTGTGAGATCCATATGTGCACTTCATAGCATTTTGCACCTTGCTTTCGATCTGCAAACAAGCCATGGCCACTGAAGCATTGTCTGGAATTGGCCATTCAATAGATGTGAGAGTTGGCGTAGGTTTTGGAACTAATTTTCCAGTACCATTTGCTGTCGTGGGAACCACATATGTATCCTCATAGAAGAAGATGTTTCGTGCAAGAAGTTGTGCAGCTGGACACCCTCCAAAGATTAAACTACCAAGCTCCACATGGTATGCTTCAAAGGTTCCTGAAATTGCCTCCATAGGCTCCCATTCACTATAGTTTGAGGGAAAAATATCTACGCACAGGAACCCAAGAACAATCAAAGCAGTGCTCAGTATACCATTATTAGCACACAATTGATTTAAAAACAAGAATATAAAGTGGTGAAATAACTTACAATTTGCAGGAAATCGTTGACGTTGGTCATGGTCTGCTAGTTTCAGCTCTGTTGCCTTGTAAACATGTTGGACCTTGGCTAGCTTTTTTCCATCACGATTTTGTTTGAGCTCCAATATCCGCCCTTTCCAATGGTGACTTTGTATATCAACGTATCGCTTTGACACCTTGTGGCTTCCTCTTGTACTAGGCTGCATCGTAATCCAGTTCCACTTCTCGTACTGTTTGATGTTCCAGTGCCCATCCTCATCTTGACCACTGCTACAAGAGAGAGATTGAATACTGATCGGAGGCCTTCGAGCTCTAGAAGAAGACATCAGATGTATATATTAGAGAGATTATAAACCTTGATGGCAAAGAAAAATAGAATGGTGAGAAAAAAACTTAGACTAGGGAGATGTAAAAAAGAGAAGGAGTTGTAGAGCAAGTTCCAAGGGCTTGGCTGTGCTATTACTGCACTTTGAAAGAGGATATTGGAGGGGATGAGAGGAGACAATGAGTAAGATTATGAGAGCCAAAGCATTTGCAACTCAAGCTTCCATAGCTTGGCTCCACTGTTACACTCTGTAAAAGGAGGTTGGACAAGGTAGAAGGATGTAAGTGAGGATCAAACTTCCCTAGCTTCTGAGAGGAGGTTGCAGATCAAGCTTCCATAGCTAAGCTCTGCTGTTCCACTCTGTAAAAGGAGGTTGGACAAGGAAGATGGATGAAGTAAGGAAATGTAAGTGAGGATCAAACTTCTATAGCCTCTGAGAGGAGGTTGCAGATCAAGCTTCCATAGCTAAGCTCTGCTGTTACACTCTGTAAAAGGAGGTTGGACAAGGAAGAAGGATGAAGGAAGGAAATGTAAGTGAGGATCAAGCTTCCATAGCTTCTAAGAGGAGGTTGCAGATCAGAGGATCAAGCTTCCATAGCTTCTAAGAGGAGGTTGTAGATCAAGCTTCCATAGCTATAGATCTGGGTTTCTGAGTGAAGAGAGAGGTAGATCAAGAGGTAGATAGCTAAAAGAAGTAGTCTAGAGAGTGAAAAACGCCTTGCTATGAGAAAGGGGGAAGAGAGAGCGTTTTGGAGGGAACGTGGGAGAGAGGGATAGTGGAAAGTGAAGGGGAATGTGCATTGAATGCATGGGAACTCGTTTTTGGGCCTCTATCACTTTGGAGGCCTTAGTTAATGATGGCTGCAGGCTGCTGACAGGCTGCAGCTATCCTTTTCTATATAAAATAGGGGAAAAATGCATATACGTTTTGGATTTTTGAGTTTTAGTTGATTTTGAAAATTTAAAAAGAGCCTATTTAGCCTATTATTCTAAGTTTGACCACTACCTTCTAGGCTCTTACAAACCATTGGTGTCAGTCCACATGTAATCTCCCTATTTGTCTATTTCTTAATCACCTCCATTAGGCAATGGCAAATTAAAGGGCCCAAAAAGACTCCATTGAGTTCCTAATGGATGCCATTGGATTCAGAGGAAAAATTAGTGCAGTATGACCTAACAATCAACTTGAGTGATGATGACAATAGAGTTGTCCCTATAAATACAAAATGGACAATGAGGGATGTGCGTACGTCCTTGGAATTTCTATTAGATGCTATACTATCAGACTAAAAATTTAAGGTAGATGGTATTATGGTGGGAGGAAGATCTGAAAATACTTTTAGTTGCATGAGATGTTTGTCCCCTGTAATCCTTAGGTTTTCTTAATACAATATAATTTTGCATCCATCTACCCGTCTTATCGGTTCATTTTGTAAAATAGCTATTCAACATTATTAAGAAGATGAATAATATAAAATGAGAAACAATATATTTATTACAATGGTAGTATCTATACAAATTGGTTCATTACAATGTATGAGAACAGAAAACTATCTACTTTGGAGGGTCAATGTCCATAGAAGCCTTGGCCTCTTTGCCTTCCTTGGTTGGCTTAGACTCCGGTTTCTCAAACGTTTTCTTTGACTTGGCATCTTTTTCCTTAGATTCTTTTTGTTTTCGAGAAGCCTTTCCCTTCTATGCGTCTGTTGTTTTCTTCTTCCCGAATTTCAACGGAGACATCATAGGTCCTTTCCTTTTCGATGGCTTCTTTGCCATCATAGGTGGGTTTGATGGTGGTAGTAGTGGTGGTGAATCTGGATCTAGGGGAAGATTCACACAACTGTTGAGCATTAATCGGATTGCCTTCGCTCTCACCCCCACCAAATCTATGTGTCTCTATAACACAAATTTGTGAATTGCAAACAATCATGACCAAAACCTTAGTATATATTAGAATATAAAAGTTTAAAGAAAATATTTAAATTTTTTAAAACAAAAATACTCACAGCTACTCTTTTTTATATGTTTACTGCTGGAAATTTTGATTGCATATATCTCCATGTGTTTGTGACCACTCTCCTTCCACATATGAGCTTCCATCAATTTGTAATGGAACCTATAGCAATGATAGTCCTTGTTTAGACTTTAAACTAAAGCTTTATTACAAACTTAAAAGTTATCATTTATGTTATGATAACTTACATGCATAATGAAAAACTGATGTGGAGTTTTATTTTCGCGAAGTGGAGGATGGAGTGTTCCTAATGTGCTTATTATGCGTTTAGATGCTCCACAAAATAAAAAACCGCATAAATTATTCAATTTAATACACATCGAATCTTAAACACAATCTCTATTAAAATTAAAAGCTTACAATTTGGCTTCTCCATGCATACCAAGCATAGAATTCAAGAAAAATATCTTTTTTTCTTGATATCAATTATAATTACACTCCAATGGCTCCTACAAAATAAAGAAAAGCAAAACAATTGATAGAAATGTATAAAAAGACATAAAACAAAGTAAAACATATTTAAAATAAAACATTAACTTTTCATTATAAGGTACAATTACATATTGCACCTTTTCAATGTTGCATCTCCTCAACCATTCTTCCAACCTTGCAAAATTTGGTGCTTGTTTCTCTTACATAAAGTGAGACTATGGGGTTTAGCAAAAAGATAGTAAAATAGGCCTCTGGGGGTAGGGTGGATAAAAGAAGCCTATCAAAAACAAACAAGAGGATAAATTAGGTAGTTATCTTGAAAAAACAAATCAATAGATAAATTTTCAAAAACAATAGCTTACATACTTGAGAGATATCAAGATCACAACATCATTTATTTCTCGATTTCTCTCTGACAGCATATACATGTCTAAAGGTGCTATATCAAGATATTCTGCACCATCAACAAAATCCTTCACATGAACAATAAGTTGTCCACGTACATTCCTTAAATCTTGTAGATTTTTCTCTTCAAGGTCTGTCAACTCATCTCCCATTATTCTTTCTTTATCAACCCTCCTTTCTTCCTCAACAACCATCTGTTCTTTGCCCTTCTCATTCTTTATTTCATCTCTGCAGCCCTATTATCCCTATCATGGGTAACATCCTCAATCTTAATACCTGCATCCTTAGGTTTTCTAGCTAGTGGAACATTCAAAATATTGAATGCCATGGGGTCACTCAATGGTATAGGATGCAATAACTTCTCAAATCTATATCTTATTAGCCTACAGGTGTACATGTCTTTGTCCATGAGAGTGACCCTATGCACATGGGTAGAACAAATGTAACTATCAATAAAAAAGTCTATAATGAAATTCTTTGCTGCTTCTTGAACGGCACATATTGCATTGCTAGCCCATCTCATCCCAAGCTTCCATTCATCACAAATCTGTCTCACAACTCTCATGAAGGTAAGCTTAGGTATGAGTAACTCAACATGTTTTTGATCCTTCCTTATCTCTCTCAGGGCATTCAAATGCTGATTGATTCTCTTTTTCAACTTTTGCTTTGACAATACGCTTCACTTGTTTGCTGCTTTCTTTGCCAACCCCTGAACTTGGTACAACCCTCCTTGCCGTTAAAATGATATATACTACATATTATATGTACATACAATTCATGATACATATATGGTGGAACATGATAAAGTACAACAATTCATATGTACATGCAATTTATGGAGACCTCTGGGAGAAAAGAGAATTTTACACGAAATTCAACTGCTTAAAAATAGGTGCGGGTTGGTGTGGGAGGCTAAAGCAACAATGGAAAGACAACGTGATATAGGATAACGTGTGTAACTTGATCATCCTAATCGCGCCATCTTTCCTCAATTGTTCCTGAGCAACTGGCTGCCGTTTCACTCATACATATGCTACTGTTACTTCAAATGCTACCCTCCCCAACGCGAAAGCTTCCATTGAAAAACACTCTTGACAAGATGGCTGCGAGCCTGCTTCAAATAGTAGTAGGGGAGTGTCTGGTGAAGGCTCTCCTCTCAGCACGATGGCATAGCCCGGGTCTTGCCATTTGGCTTGAGCTTGTGCCATAGTCATAACATGTGGCTAGAGGGAGAGAACAAGCAGTGGTGTACGAGACATAACCTAGAATGGAACGAGGGCGCGATAAACGGTATCGTGTGTGCTACCGGATTATCATATCCGTGCCGTCTTTCCCACTACGTTGGTGAGCTATTAGTATATACATGCTAACACTGGATGTGCTTCTTCTAACCCTACCCCACAAACGTGGCCAGAACCTTGCATATGCTTACACATGTCATCGTCGGCAGTCCCCCTGACCTCAAATGAGGATTAGCATGAGCAAAGCATAACTTGGAAAGACAACGTGAAGGTAGCAATCTGGTGTCAAAAGATCAATGATATCGTGCTGTCTTTTCTAGTCTGGCAAATGGGAAATCTCACAAAAATGGTGCAGTTCAAGGGGCTGAGAAGTAGGCAGGCAGGGCAGCTCACTGCCCAGTCCTTGTCTTTTCAGGCTGGTGTATTTAAAAAATTCAAAAGTAGTGTATCACAACATATTTCAAGAAAGGCAAAAACAAGTATTTTTGTAGATAAAAAAACAAGTATCTGCAGATAGTATAGCAAAAATATGAAGAAAATCCCAACATTTTTTTCTACATTCTTACAGTGGTAAAACCAAAAGTAGATAAAACATTTTATCCTAATTAAACACATGAAAGTTGAGAATTTGATGAGAATTATCACACCTCTATGGTTGTGGGAAGAACGACGCGTAGATCGAATTTCGACGACTCCGGTCTTTGATTGTCGTGCCGTCATTCCAATTGGATAACCTTAGCTGGACACCAGTGGGACTGAGGTAAAGATAGGATTAAGAGGAGGATCTGGGGACACCTATTCACGCACATATACGGAAGAAAAAAAATCCTGGCCAATATATTTATAGATGACCTCGAGCTTACCATGTGGCATACGAAAAACAAACTGTGCGAGTATTAATGCACACGTGCGAGTATTAATCCACATGTGCGACAACCTCACATGTGTGACTGCACGTCAACACATGTGGCCTTGCACGTGCACATGTGGATGGGTGGCGATGCCACCTGGCGTTTGTACTATTCCCCCGTGGCGTCATGCGCTTATAAATAACTTTAATTAAATTTCTTTGTTCGCCTCTGAACTATGTAAGCACCCTACACTTCCAAGCTGCCTGTTTACCAATCTCTCCCCTGCCCTTCCCCTTTGCCCTTTGTGCTTGTCTAGTGAACCTGCCCTTGCCCTTTGCCTGGCTCCCTGAGTTGCCCAGCATCCTACCTGCCCCCCCTTAGTCCCTTGAGCTGCTACATTTTTGTGAGATTTCCCATCTGCCAGACTAGGAAAGACATCACGATATCATCAATCTTTTGACACTGGATCTCGACCCTCGCATTGTCTTTCCATGTTATGCTATGCTCATGCTGGTCCTCCTCTGAGCTCATGGTGATGCTTCCCCTTTTCCCTTGTTGTTGTAACCCCGATCTATATTCTTATCTGCAGGGTTGCAACCGACAAGGCCATACTTGAATCTTTTCTCTGCCCCTAACTTGCCCCCAGCCCTTAGCTACCCCAGCACCCTGTGGTGCCCCTCATCTCCTTGATATAGCCCCGGCATCTCACTGATATAGCCCAGTGGAAAAACAATGCGAGTAGATCAATCTGACGAATTGGAATGCCCATATCGCGTTGTTTTTCCAGACCCCGGAATTTCCTGTTGTATAACCTTGCTTCCTCACAATTTCTTTTTGTTGCATAACATATCTTCTTCCAACTGCCCCCAAGCCTCACAATTTCTTCTTGGTTGTAAAACCCTTAGCTACTGATAGCTTTTAATTGCAAAGAGATGGCTCAGGTGATGAAGGTGATCCCGTGATAGAAGAAACACCAACAGAGAGACTCTTTGACTTCCTATATCTTGTAGGTGTAGAAAGTTTATTTGATTGCTATAGGGAATCTTTCAATGTCAGATTCAGTGATTGATCACTTTAAGGAATATTATGAATAGGAGATGCAAGCTTTCTGTGCATTGACAGATGATAGTAGAAATCTTATCGAGGGTGTAAGGTTTGATCATCTCAGCATATTGTCACAGACAACTTCAAAAAAGGGCAGATTACAAAAAAATTAGGACATACTTCCTAACCATGTGAAGCTCACTAAAATTGAAGCATTACTCGTTGCATAGTAGGAAATGTAAGCTTCTTCAACATCATACGACTTTTCTTTTATATCTTCATGTACAATATGGAATTGAAGACGCTAAAAGGAATAGCCTGGAGAGTTCCAGTGTCCAGCCTGTAGCATTTCTAGGAGAAATTGAAAATCTAGAAGAAATTGAGGATGTAGAAACGCTCGTGGTGGATAAAGAGTAAGAAGTAATAACGAGCAGGGATTTTGATGCTGCAAATTTTAAGGCAAGTTTGATTTTTGTAGAGGAAAAGGATGTTTCTATAGAGGATTTAGAGAAGGAGATACTTCTCCCATGCCTACCATCCTTCCCACCATTAAAGGACAATAAGAGTTTTGTATTACTATAACAGATATTCAAAAGCTATTGAATATAAGGGAGGACTATTGTATTGGTTTAATTACAAATGGATGTCAAGTTGCTTCAGATTTTTTAGATCCAAATGCCACTGATGAATTTTTAGTGCTTGATACAAAAGCAGCAGTAGGAGACAATTTCATCAGTGCACCTAAGACTATAGAAATGTGCATTAAAAAGTTTGAAGAAGAAGAAGACACTCTTCCTACAGAGAAAGAATTTGAAGCTATTCAAGACAGCATGGTAATCTCTAATATGGGAAGGGAGAAACCAAGGATTCCATGCTCCAGAAGAAGAGATGCCTCCACAAGGTGCAATTGACTTGTGGGAGGATATGCGACTTGTTGACGATGAGAACAAAAAGGTATTTATATGAATAAACACACAACATTTTTTAAAAATATTTTTTTTGTTGTAAAGTAAATTTCTTCTTTGTTTACAGCTTGAGATAGCAGATGAAGATGGATTCCTCAGTCAAGGTGGAGGTAAACAAATTTTTGTTGGCAAAGACTCAACCCTCAGCCACTATATTTCAAGGATATCTCTAGACATGCTATTCATTTACCATACAAAATATTCAGATGATCCACGCATTCCATTAATGGCCTTAAAGGTTTTGTCAGCATACTTAGGATATGGAAGGATACAACACAATGCAGAAAAGATAATACTGATAGAGAAGGAGGAAGCTATACGTATTTTTGGATATGCATTAGGACTGTGGGCATCAAGGGAAGGGTATTTTTTGTGTTATGCGGCGTATGCGAAGGTAGTTCCTGATTTGAATACCCATGCTCTTGGAGGCTATCAACGCCAAAAACTATTAAGGTATAGAGGCAAACTACCCAAAGAAGACGAGGCTAAGTAGTTATCCGAAGATGAGGGCCAATAGTTGCCCAAAGAAAGCCCTCAAAAGGAGGGGAGTCTCTTTGAGGAAGACAAACAATTAAAGTGAAAAAGAAGAAGACTTTTTTAAGAATCTTTTTCCACTTGTATTGAGAATAATTTTTATTACAATTTGAGTCAGTTTGACTTTTTCTCCTTCTCAATCACCATCCTACAGATACACTTTATTTAGCATGATGAGTGTTTATAATATATTGCTATTAATAACAGTGATTGTTTTTGTGTTGTATAAACTAACCTGATTTTTAAGAATTTCATTGTATCGTTGCATTTGTCTTCGATAGAATGTGTTGAAAAGTTCTCGTAGTGCATTTGTTTTGTTTTTCCACCACCATGTTGAGTTGTACGAAAATAGTTGATACATGTGGCATAGTGTGATTTTTCCATGCCTTGAGTATTCCATGTAGCAAGAGACCCTTGGTTCCTCACAAAGTATGGGCCATGTGCAAACAAATTATGTTTCACATATAAAAAAAACATATTAATAATCATTTTATATCATATTAATTAGTCAATGTACGAATTACATGAAGCAAAAAATCTTACTAGGTATAAGGTTATGTCCTTGTTTCCCTAGGTAGCTACAATTGTTTCCACAAGCGTCTTGATTGCTGTTTCAAACTGACTTGCATAATTCTCTTCAGTCGTTTGCTTACGTAAGAGTTTTATAAAATTATTAAGCTCTATCCAGACCCTCATACGAAGCTTCGTCATCCTTGGATCACTAGCTTGGTTAGTTTTGTGCTCGCATAGAGATTTCCAACATTCCCATACTACTGTAACTTGTTTGTTTTCATAGTTTTACAAGAACCTCCTAGCTTTGGCTCCTCCCATTGACAAATCTGCCAGAACATCACCAGTGGTACCTGATTTCTTGTCACCCTTTTTAATTTGCACATGTCCACCATGAAAGCCCATGTTACAGAGTAAAATCTCACATTTCTCTAAACATGTATCCGATAGCTCTAATGGCAAAATGGAATGAGCATAGTCAAGATGAAGCTTAAATTGCTTATCGAGTATTCTAATTTTTGCATGTAAACTACAAATGTGAACTCTCTCTAGCTGTATAGGAAGTATGGGATCCCAATTGGGATCCTCAGGCATAATACATGGTTTATCCTTGAATTCAGGCACAATACATGGTTTATCCTTGAATTCGGCTATTTTTGTTGACTTTCTCTTGCTCCTAGTCTTTGATTTCCCTTTAGCCTTGGTCTGGTCTTTATCACTAGTTACTTGCTTTATCTTGTCTCTGGATGGAGGTTTTGTACAATCCATTATAGGGTTGTACCAATCCGGACTGTTCATTCCTGCCATGCAATAGTGTCATGGGTTTGCACATCTTGGACCACCACACACCCCATACATGCACTTCAATGCTTTCAAGTCGGCACTCATGTGCCACTCAACTGCAAAGTTTCCTACCCCATCAACCACAAGCATCTCTCCTTTATTCTGAGCATCAATGACACTTGGAATTTCTGTGTGCCAAAACAACCATTTGAGAGTATCATGACTCTCATATGGTACTGTAGCTACCCCTAGGTCCATAGTTCCATCTCTGATTGTGCGCTATGTAATGGCTAGTCTTCCTTACCTTGGGCATAATTTAAAGCTTTCAGCCCAATACCGATTCTTTCCATTTTTTGATGTTTAAGAATTTGAACCTCATCAAGCTTGATAACAAAAATAAGATTACCCTCACAGTCCTCTATTGTGTACTGATAGAACTTCACCATGTCTGATTGGACCCTTCTAACATCTGTAAATGTGTTATTATATATATCGTAGTTGAATATTGTTTTTTATTTATTTATTTATTTTATTTTATTTTTTGCTTCTCTACAGTCATTAAATCGTCAATGTGTTTGTATTCACCTATGAACCCTGGAATAGTCAAATTTTGTTGGTGTCGTGCCATTGCTACGGTATGTGGTCAGGGTAAGCCGAACACACAAGTAGCTTTGATATGGCTTTGTATCCCTTTCTGCTTATTGAAACCTTGTCACATGCCTCCACCACCTCATTAGGCTTGACCAAGTCACGAAAGTCATTGCAACCTTCCTTCGAAGCCCTACACACTCTGCGAGAGCTTGAGCATTTCAATCATGTCATTGTTTTTGATAGAAGATTTAATCATAGAAATTCTATCTAGAGGATTATCCAAGTAGAAACCTCCCACACTTTTCATGTAGCTTCGAGCAAGCCTCATCCGTTTCTTCTTAGCACCCCCATGTGCGGCTAGGCATGTAACACTTTTAAACTGTCTCGATCTTACTCTTAACCCAAAAGGAGTGCTTTTTTGTTGGATTTTTTGGAGTGCATATTCTTTCAATTTTTGGTTAGTTTGTGTAAGCTTTGTTACCTCTTCCTGAGATGACTGAAGTAGACTTTCCAACTCATTTACACGTTGAGTGTGTGAGATCATGATATCTTCTAGTCCTTTAACAAATTGCTTGTACACACCAGGCATAGTTTGCTTGAAAATAGTAGCTTCATTATTTAATCATGAGCAATATCCAAATAAACCTTCTCTACCATCCCCAATGAATCGAATAAGATCATGCAAGGTGCTAAATGATGGAGGCTTACCAGTTGATGGGTCGAGCGGGTATCTCCTTGAACCCACAAATCGACATGCTTCTTTCCTTCTACATGTAGCCTTTGAGCTTTAGCCTCATCATGTAGGGCTTTGTGATTCTTTGTCGAGTACTAAGTTGATATGGTGTCTTTTCTTTACGTGTTGATCAACTCTCTTGGAGCATAGCAATAAAAATGATCCAAAGAGAAAGTAAGAGATGGTGGGGAGAGAAAATAGATAGTAGAAAGAAAAGAGAGGGGAAAACTCATGTCATGCCCTATAGAAGAGAGAATGTTATGTAGGTAAGAAAACGTGTACTAAAGTAGGTAAGAGGGCCACCAAAAGAATAGGTGAATAAAAGACTATAGATACGTGATGGATGGCATATTAAAGACACTCTACTCTAAATATAGGTAAAAGAGACACATTTAATATAGCTATTTGTCTCTACTATTTTAGTTAAATCACTTTAATTAAGAAAGTTAATCCAATCCTTACACAGCCCTTTTTTTAAACGTTTTTAGCCCTAATGCAGAATCATAGGAGACATGCTTCTTGCCATAGAAACAATCAAACTACCTAGACCCGAAGTCCAAAAGTGGATATTGAAAACGAAAACCAAACTCGGATTACAAAAATTTTAAAAAATATTTAAATAAAACCTGGCTGGACTGAAAAAGTGCTACATTTCTTGCTACAATATTGTTTAGAGATATCTAAAACCCACTTTGGACAAACTTGGGGGCACTTGAAAAAAAGTAAAAAATTTAAAAGAAATAAAAAAACAGCCCTAAATGACATGCAGTTGCAATGTAGACTCGTTTTAGAGATGGATTTAGAGGAAAGAACTTCCACTTCAACTAGGCTTCGACCAACCTAGTTGGCTCGAGACCTTGTTTAGGGATGATGCAAGGCCTAAGACTCTTAGGTAGTGACACTTTCTCTGATCTTGGATCAATGATGGAAGGACTGCAAGACCTAGGGAGAGAAAACCTAGGTCAAACAACGAACATAAAACCAACCCCACCACCACTAGCTTGATTGACCACATGGCCAATTACTTCAGGGGTTCAGCTTCGGCCTATAGCCTCTAGACATACCCATGCAGCATATGAAACTGGTAATGAAGGAGTTGAGGTCAACTCTAAGGCCACACCTAATGTAGCCTTGTCATATATGAACCCCATGAACCTAGAGATTCATGTCCACACGGAACCAAACGTGACTGGTAACAACCAAATGCCTCTTGAACGGTTTACTGCATGAATCTTATTTTGCCAGATGGTAGGATAGAAGAGGAAGTGTAAGAAGTAGAAGCCTTGATTTGAGATGTTAGAGCAAAAGAGGAATAAACTATATATCGAGCCCAACAAAGATTAGTAGCCCAAACTGCACCAGCTTCCCAAGCTACCCAAACCGAACATCTATTTCATATTTTTGATAGCCTAGAAGGTACTAGACATAGTGAATTTGTATCTAAAACTGATCTAGGAAGCATAAGATTCTTAGATAAACTACTATAGACTAATAATTGGCAATGCGACTCATCAAACCCTAAAACAAACCTAGCTATAGGCCTCATCTATGCTGTCAATTGGGATGAAATTAAGCAAGCTGCCTTTGCTACCATGGAAGAGGAAGAGCATCTTCGGATGGTCGTGGATTGTATTTATGCTATGGGCAAGAGAGGCTGAGAAATGGAGTCACTATACCCTCTCAACATCATGTGACACAGATTGGGATGAGCAATGCATGGGGTCCTAACCATTTCCACAAATGCACACAAGAGCAACAGGGATATCTTCGCAAACAACTAGACCATTAGCACCATTAGTCCATATTTTATCAGTACCCATTGGAGATTCTATACGACCCTCTGCTTATCAAGCTTATGTTAATCCACTGGGATTCATGCCACTATGCTCGTTCTCGAGGTAACACCCTTCATACCACATGTTGCACCTATTGTACCAACAACTGCTCCAGCAACAATTGCAGTACCAACTGATCTAGTAGCTTTTGCACAAGCATTAGGGAGAGTAGTAGCCGAGAGTATAGCACTTGCCATGAGAGATAACAGATAGAGTAGATCTGGAAATAGTGTATAGATTGCGAAGCTCATGCATAAGTTTAATGGAGATGGTGATCCTAGAAGATATCTCAAAATTTTTAATCAAGTTTGTGAAGCCCTAGGTAAGAGGAATAAGCTTGCAAAGACCAACGCCTTTAGCCTTACACTAGATGGCAAGGCTGGTAATGAATGATATTGAACCCTGAGAGTTGAGGAGCGTCTGAACTTTACGGGTCTTAGAAGGTTATTCCTAAAGTAGTTTGTGCATGAAGGAGCCTTTTGTTGGCACCCAAGCAAGATATATTTTAATATCTACAAACTATGTCACAAAAATGGGTCAAAGCATGAGCTTTGAGGACAGCATGCTATGTTCACAGGCTAAGTTTCTTTACGAGAATATTATTACCCATTTTGGCTATCCTTTTGAACTAGAAAGTGACCAAGGAAAGAACTTTATAAATGATATAATTAAACATCTTACCACAACATATCTATGCCATAATACCCACAAGCAAATGGTCAAGCCAAGAGCACCAACAAAGTCCTTATTTCTGTATTAACTAAAATTGTTGAGGCTTAATGCAATGATGGGAAATTTAAGCTCCACCATAGCTTCATGGGCTTATCATGCCTCTTAAAAAGTTGCAATTGGTTACACACCTTTTAAGATGGTATATAGGCTTGAGGTAGTATTGCCTTGGGAATTCATAATACCTAGCTTAGTAATAGCCGAGCGAATTGAAGGTAATATGTTGGCAGACCGATTGCTCATTCTTGAACCATTTGAGAAAGAAAGACATATTGTTGTGCAAAACATGCTAACTAAAAAAGGATCATTATAAAAATGGTTTGATAATAATCTCAAGAATAAATAATTAAAATTAAAGATCTTGTACTTACATATGGGGTCCAAAGCAAGAAAAAGAAACTCAAACATGACCATTTAGAGTTTATGAAATAATGCCCCAAGGTACCATGGAGTTGACACATTAGGTTTCCTTAATGGGAGTAAATTTAAAAAGTACTATGTCCCTCTCACCAAAGAAGCCTTACAAGGTGCACATGATAAGAAAGCAACCAAGGAAAAAGCTGAGTAAAAAAATCCATGCTCAACAAGAAGCAAAAGAGAGAATTTTGATAGCAAAAATGACGAGGAGCTAGCCTTGGACTTTTACAAGCCTTTGTCGAAGAGGTTGAAAGGGGACACATGATTGCATAGCACCTCTTCAAACACACATAGAGTTGACTAGTCCTTATGGTAAAGTGTTAACATCATCACCCCAGTAAATCTATTGGTGCATGGTAGAATGGTACTAGGTCCATTCTCTACCCCTTGCATGCATAATATATCAAGAATGTGCATGGTGGAATGGCCCTAGGGACCCCCTTGGTCATTGCTTCTCTCTCACAATGTTGGGGAAAGAAGAAGAAGCTAGCCTAACTAGCATGCATCCATCAAGCAAGATTCAAAAGCATACAAGCAAGCAAGAAGAGGGTAGAGGGAGAGTTTATAAGTAAACTATTGTAAGAGAATGATTGTGTCTTGCTTATTTTTAAAAATCTTGCTTATTGTAAAAAATTAGTTATATATAAGTGACTAGTTTTCACATTAGGTTGGCTAAACTTGAAAATGATTCGACCTCCATTGCTAGTCTGAAGCAACTATGTACACTAAGTCCATAGACTTTCCCTATTGATGTTAAGTGCATGGTAAGGCTGATTTATATGTTCCTATGCCATCTTACAAAAGTTAAGTGCTTATTCATGTGGGTAAGGCTGCTTTATATGTTGCGGTACCGTAGGGCCATTTGTCAATGCACAATGTGCTTAGAATACCCCTACGGCCATTTACCATGCATAATGTGCTTGAAAGAATGGCCCAAGGCCATTCTACATTGCACATTGTGCTTGGTAGAACGGCCCTTGAACCATTCTATGCTCCCCTGTGCTAAATCAAAATATTAATCTGCTTGGTAGAATGGCCCTAGAGCCATTCTGTACCCCCTTGTGCCAACTATTGGTGCATGCTGGAAAAGTCCCAGGGCTGTTCTTCTATGCACAATGTGCTTTAGAATGGCCCTAGGGTCATTCTACCATGCACAATGTACTTGAACGAATGGCCCAAGGTCAATTATGTACCCCCTTATGCCAACTATTGGTGCTTAGTAGAATGGTCCCTAGGGCCATTCTTTTGTGCACAATGTGCTTTAGAATGGCCCTATGGCTATATAAAAACATTAATATGCTTGGTAGAATGTCCCTAGGGCCATTATATACCCCCTTGTGCCAACTATTGGTGCATGGTAGAATGGTCCTAAGGACATTCTCTACCCCTCCATGCATAATATATCAAGAATGTGCCTGGTAGAATGACCCAAGGGCCATTCTACCATGCACAATGTGCTTTAGAATGGCCATAGGGCCATTCTACCATGCACAATGTACTTGGTAGAATGGCCCTAGGGCCATTTTAGTCCCACTTGTGCTACATCAAAACATGAATCTACGTGGTAGAATGGCCCTAGGGATATTATGTATCCCCTTATGCCAACTACTCGTGTATGGAAGGATGGTCCCAGGGCCATTCTCTACCCCTGCATACATAGTATAAAAAATGTACATGGTAGAATGGCCCTAGGACCATTTTTCCATGCAAAATGTGATTTAGGATAGCCCTAGGGATACATCAAAACATCAATCTGCTTGGTAAAATTGCCCTAGGGCCATTTTATACCCCCTTATGCCAATTATTGGTGCATGGTAGAATGGTCCTAGGGCCATTCTCTACCCTCTACATGTATAATATATCAAGGGCAATTCTTCAATGCACAATGTGCTTGAAAGAATGGCCCAACGACCATTCAACAATGCACATTGTGCTTGCTATAATGGCCCCAGGGCCATTCTATGCCCCCTTGTGCTACATCAAAACATCAATATGCCTTGTAGAATGGCCCTAGGGCCATTCTGTACCCCCTTATGCCAACTATTAGTGCATGGTAGGATGGTCCCATGGTCGTCCTTCTAGGCGTAGTGTGCTTTAGAATGGCCACAGGACCATTCTACCATACACAATTTGCTTGAACGAACTGCCCAAGGGCCATTCTATGTGCACATCAAAACATTAATCTCCTTGGTAGAATGGTCCTAGAGTCATTATGTACCCCCTTGTGCCAACTATTGTGCATGGTAGAATGGTCCCTAGGGTCATTCTTCCATGCATAATGTGTCTTTAGAATGGCCCTAGAGTTACATCAAAACATTAATCTACCTCGTGTGGAATGGCCCCTAAGGAGGCCATTTTGTATCCCCTTGTGCCAACAATTGGTGCATGGTAGAATGGTCCCAAGGCCATTCTCTACACTTTTCATGTTTAATATATCAAGAATGTGCATGGTGGAATGGCCTAGGGAAATTCTGTACCCCCTAGTTTATGGTAGAATGGTCCAAGGGCCGTTCTTCCATGCACAATGTCATTTGGAATGGCTCTAAGGCCATTCTACCATGCACAATGTGATTGAAAGGCCATTTTACAATCCACATTATGCTTGGTAGAATGGCCCTTGGGCCATTCTATGCCCCCTTATGCTACATCATCAAAACATCAATCTTCCTGTGGTAGAATGGCCCTAAGGCCATTCTGTACCCCCTTGTGCCAACTATTGGTGCATGGTAAAATTATCACTATGGCCATTCTTCTATTCACAATGTGCTTCATCAAAACATCAATCTACATGGTAGAATGTCCCTAGGGCCATTCTGTACCCCCTTGTGCCAACTATTGGTGCATGGTGTAGAATGATCCCATGGCCATTCTGTACCCCCTTGTGCCAACTATTGGTGCATGGTGTAGAATGATCCCATGGCCATTCTCTAACCCCTATATGCATAATATATCAAGAATGTACATGGTGGAATGGCCCTAGGGCCATTCTATACCCCCTTGTGCATGGTAGAATGGTCCCAAGTTCATTTGTTCATGCACAATGTGCTTTAAAATGGCCCTAGGGCCATTCTACCATGCACAATATGCTTGAAAGAATGGCTTGTGCTTTTGGTAGAGTGGACAAAATGACATTCTACAATAAGTTTTGTCTTCACATAGACCCACACTTATCTCTCTCCATGTAGATCCACACTTCTCTCTCTCCACGTAGTTCCACACTGATTCTTGGCCACGAAGTTTTGTCTTCTCTCTCTCCACATAGATCCACACTACCTCGCATGTATGCAGATCCACACCTCTCTCTCCACATAGATCCACACTTCTCTCTCCACATAGATCCACACTTCTCTCTAAGTAAACTAATGAACACACATTTCTTAGATTTAGGTTCAAGATTTTATCTCTTCTCATCCGGTACATAAGCCGCAAAACCAAAAACTTTCAAGTGAGTCACATGTGGCTTATAACTCATAAAACACTCCTCAAGTGTCATACCATGAACTACTATTGGCATTTTGTACATGATGTAAACTGTTGTATTCACTACCTCATCCCAATAATAATGAGGTAAATTCTTTTCTTATCATTTATCATATCTCAACAACTTCAGCGATGTGCCTGTTCTTCTTCTTCTCAGTCACTCCATTCTACTTAGGGGCATATTTACATGTAAGTTGTCTTGCTATCCCATGGGCCCATAGAAATACATAAAACTCATTTGATACATATTCACCACCACCATCGGACCTTAGGCGCCACACTTTTTCTTTTCCATAGGAGCTTTAAAGTGCTTAAAATGACCAAAAACCTCACTCTTCTCTTTCATAAAGTAGACCCATACTTCCCTAGTATGGTCAATCAAAGAATGAAACATAATAATGGCAACCATTAAGAGAAGTTGTCTATATTGTTCCCAATACATCCGTGTGTATAGCCTCAAGTGGTCTTTTGCTCACATTCCCCTGACTTGGGAAAGGTTGCCTTGCCTGCTTACCAAGTAAGCCCCACATGCACCATGAGTGCTATCCACAATCTAAACCTAGGCAAGCCTATAGCTATGCCCTTTTCCTGCATAGTTTTCAACCTTTCCACATTTACATGCCCTATCCGCAAAAATAACACTTGTCTCATTTATAAACAAAGTGACCTTCACCTCAGACATGCATAGTTTTCAACCTTTCCACATTTACGTGCCCTATCCACAAAAATAACACTTGTCTCTTTAAGTTAACAAAGTGATCTTCACCTCAAACATGCTTAAATCCAAAGTAAAAAACTCTACCATTTTTCTTACCATCGTGTTGCATTTGTTCTTGAAATCTTCCACAACAAATCCATTCTCATTGAATCTTACTTTCAAGCCTTAGTCTACCATTTAACCAATTGAAACCAAATTCTTTGTGATATAGGCACATGAAGTACATCACTCAAATTCTTCACTTGACCATCATGCATCCTCAATGAAACATTCCCAACATGCGTGATGGAATGAGCTATGTCATCCCATGTGTATATATACCCTGTAATATGCATAGGTTTCAACTCGTGAAACCATTCTCCATGACCTGTCATATGGTTTTATGCTCTTGAATCCACATACCATACATCATATCACTTACAACTTTGGTGTCCATAGACCAGCTTTGTAGACATCTCCCTTAGTACCATTTATATATAGAACTCAAAGTTTATCATCATCAAAGACCCCGCATAAGAGTAGCCTTGGTAACCTCCACAAAGGTGCCAAACACACTTTTGTACTAGAAAAGGTATAATCTTCCACCATCTAGAGCTCGTACGTATGGCAAGTAGTAGGATTTTCTCATGTGTGAAACTTAACCCCTTAATTAGGCAGTGGGAAGTAGTGGGGATATGCTAACTGAGAGCTATAAATGAAGAGCTACTAGCAGAAGTTTCTAGTTGAGAGAGAGAGAGAGAGAGAGAGAGAGAGAGAGAGAGAGAGAGAGAGAGAGAGCCCATAAGAATGAAAGTTCTATCTCAATTAGATTTTTCTTTTTAAAGCTAGGAGGATTGAGAGAATAATCAATTGCATGTGCATGTGTAGGTGTGGTCTATGGTGTGTACACTTTGAGGGGTATGAATGCATAAACTGTGTAGGTGTAGTCTATGGTGTGTACACTTTGAGGGTATGAATGCATAAACTGTGCAGCAGGTGTAGTCTATGGTGTGTACACTTTTGTGGTGGGTATGAATGCATTAACTGTGCAATTATGATCTATAGTTTGTACACCTTTGTGGTGGGTATAAATGCATAAATTATACATTTAGAAATAAGATTTGTCTGTGGGTGCATGCACACATTTTACATGTTAGGTGAAAACAACAAGAAGGTCATTTTAAGATATCCTTAACAAATGATAGTATTTTGGTTGCTTCCTAGTGTAGAATCTCAATAAAATTAAGGTAATATATGACACAAATATTGAATTGCTTTGTCACTCATTTATTCATGAGTTTAATATGTTTATAAAAACATTCCAATGCCTTACATATTATGGTGGACCATGTTCTACTGCTTCTTAAAGTCTTATTACTCATTCATTCACGATTTTAAAAACATTTCAATGCCTTACACATTAGGGTAGGCCACGTTCTACTACTTCTTAAAGTCTTGTTACTTTTTGTCCTTATGCAAGTAAAAAGAGAAACTTGATTCCACTTGATTCTCATTGACATGAACTTTACTACTATACAAAGAAGTGAAGTGTTATTGAATAGATTAAAGAAATGGAGTAAATGCCAAATTGTTTAAAGTAAATTTTGTTACTAAAATAGGATTTCTCTTTCATAGAAGGCCACCTCTTACCATGAGTTTATATAAAGGACAAGGCATCTAGGCTCAACGATGCCTTAATCATGGTTAACACCTTGACATGGTGGGAACACTCTTCGTGTCATAAGAAAATATTCACAATGTTTCCCATGTTTTGTACATGACTTCTTTACTTGAGATGCTTCTACAATTGTTATGCCCCCAATACCAACATGTACTTGTTTGTGTGATTATATGTAGATACCAAAAGGCCTCACCTCACTATAGACTTTGACTTAAAACACTCATAACACTCACAAACACAAGTAAAGAGAGGTGGGAGAGGGAGTGTTGAAACAATGTTAAAAGAAACTTCAACATTCCACAACATTCAAACTTGTAAGAAATGAGAGATATTATGTTTTTTCAGTCCTTTTGAAAAGAAACAAGTTTATATAACATAGGAACCTATAGGATGGCTTTGAGGCTCCTTAGAGTAAATAACCATAAAGAGGTTAGAGAGCAACTACCTTCTCCATACTTCTTCTCTCGATGTAGCAACAAAGAACATAAAAATGTTCCTATTTTTGTTACCATTGTTACTGTAAGTTGGACTTAATTTGACAAGATTAAAAGTGAATGCAACATATGTGCTTTAACAATGTGAAAGTACTCGTTTAAGATACCTAATGCCACTTCATTTGGGTGCATGAGGGCCATACTTAGAGTGTGTGGGGAAAATATTAAAGCAAACATAAAGATTATCCTAGCTATCCTATAAGATTTTCAAGATCATTTCTTTGTGACTGGTATTAGCCCCTATTTTAGAGTTATGCATCTTTTTGAGAATTGCATATTGGATGAAGGAAATGATGTGGCCTTGAATGGAGAAATTTAATTGGATGAGAGATTATAATGAGATGAAGGTTGTGAAGAATATCTTATGATACCTTCTTAGCCCCACATCCAAGTTTTTCTTTTTCTCCTTCCATGCTTTTCATATAAAGAGATTTTGTAGGGCATATGGAAACGGGATGTAAGCAAAAAGTATGGTCACATTCTCTTTAACCCCTTTATATACAGGCTCCACGATTGGTTTCAAAAGCAACACTTGTTTCCAGTGTTGCTGACAAATGCTCACAATTTTCGACCCATCAAGGCTTGGGAAGCTCTACCCATGCTAAATCGAGTGGCAAGCCTATGTTTGGCAGCATACATGACATTCACCCTATAGAACAATTGTGAAAAGCTGGGATAGTAAATGAGTATTCATTAGCCAAAAAGCTACCATAAAGCAAGAATGACATAGCATTGACTGAATCATGTAGGTGTGCATAATTCCTTTGAGGATTAAAACCATAGGTAGATGTTGTTTAGCCTTGAAAACCCTTGACACGCTAATGTTCATCTTGCTTTGAGCTCCACACAGCATCGAAGATGTAGATTGGGATGGAACATTTGATGTGTGGAAAAGTATGAAAGAAAGAAGGCCTCAAAACTCACATAAGTTGTAATGCTGATTTTCTTCAAATAGACATTCTTTCTCTCTCTCTCTCTCTCTCTCTCTCTCTCTCTCTCTCTTTGCACCTTGATTGATATTTATCATTTGAATATTGTTGAATCTTTTTTTTTCCCCCAATTCTAATTGTTTTTGGTGAGTTGTAAAAGTGTCAAAATTGTTAGATGAGACATGTATATTACTAAGAATTATGAAAAGTTGGAAGGGTATGTAAAAGAATGACCTCTTAAAAAAATGGCCTTTAGAAAAAGGGTAAGGTTTATTTAAGGCCTTCTTGGAAGAAGGGTAAAGTGTATTTTAGCTCTTCAAAAGGAAAAAACAAGGCAATGGGTATAGAGGGCTCCACAGTGGGGGGCAAACCAATGCATTTTCTGCATGGGGTGGATGCTGGTGTGGTCCAGTGGCTAGTCATGGCCCTTTGACGAGAAAAAGATTGCTCACTTGATGCTCTCTTGCACCCTCAGTCTCCATCTTTTTCACTGTATCTCTGGTTTTACTGTCCACTTCACAATTCAACACCCTTCTGTGTTGCATCCTCTTCTGCAATGTCTTCAATTTAAGGCAAATCATTCTCTCTCTCTCTCTCTCTCTCTCACACACACACACACACACACTCTCTCTCTCTCTCTCTCTCTCTACCTCTCTCTCTCTCTCACACACACACACACACACTCTCTCTCTCTCTCTCTCTACCTCTCTCTTCACACACACACACACACACACAGCCAAGGCATTTATCAACACCAGGAGACCTGCCCCAGGCCCTCCAAAGAAGAGCAATCGCCTGAGAGTCGTTATTCTACCAATCCCACCTCCCTCTCTGATTTTTGCACGGAGCTCCTTTCTGTGCTTAAGCTCCATAGCTCCCACAATATACAAGAACTACACTCTGTCATCTTCTTGAAAAGCTCCCTGCTGTGACGCAATCAAGCTCTCATCGCCCATTTTAGTTGCAAGCTGTGCTTATCCGTCTGCAATCAGCCATGGTGAAATCAAGCCCCAATCACCCATTCGCCTTGCAGACAAGGAGCACACTAGGAGCCCTTTGCCATGGTGAAATCGTGCTCTAATCGCCCATCAAGCTTAAAGACATGTAACCCATAGCTATGGTGAAATCAAGTATCTAATCACCTAGAGACAAGGAGGGTTCAGCTATGGTGAAATGAAGCTTTTTGCAGGTGGAATAGTAAGCGCCCACGAGACTGTGTGTGATGTTAACGATGCATTTCAGTGCCATTCTTGTTTCAGCTCTGTGGGTATTTTTCCACAGTGTGGCGAGCATCGCATGGGGCAATGCGGTGCAGTCCGTCAACAGCAGCGCTTCCGACGTCCAAGACAATGCCGTCCGGCGGGAGGGTGTGGACAGTGCGCTGCTCAAGTACGCCACTATGGCCCTTGCACAAGCAAACACCGGGGCGATCTACAACGTGAGCCTGCCGCCGTTTCTCGCCGGAATCCAGTCGCAGGCGATGCGTCTGAGATCCGGCGGCTTCAATCAAAGCGGGCTCGCCTTCAACGAATTCTATATACCGCAGAACGCCTCCTTCATCTCCAACAGCACCCTCATAGCCATGGTGTACCGCAAAATCTTCAACTTTACGGTGTACGCACTGCCCCCCCAGTACCGATTTGGCGGTCCTGTGGTGGGCATCATCAGCTACACTCCTTCAAACTTCACCACTGTGGATCCAGCTCTTCCTGAACTAGGTATTTCTCTGCCCACCAACAACTCCATCAACATCAGTTTACCTGTGTTTTCTTCATCTCTTCCAAACCCTAACCCTAACCCTCTCTGTGCTTTCTTCTCTTCAAATGGGTCCATCTTTGTGAGCAACTTAACCTCCTTGCCTAACCTCTGTACATCGTCAACCCTTGGAGACTTTGCGCTGGTCGTACAATCTTCATCTACACCACCTCCCATACAGAACTCACCCCCGTCTGCCCCGACTGCACACATTCAAGCCCCATCTTCTCCCAACAGAAAATCTTCCAAGAACTGGAAACTCATCATCGCAGCCACCTGCCTTGCCCTTGCAGGCTTGGCCTTCCTTGTTGCCATCACCCTCATCAGCATCAAGCTTGCAGATAGTCTTAAGCATTCCTTCATGGTCCATTTCTCCAAAAATGAAGAGGCCCTCCAACCCTCTCTCATCGGAGCTAGCAGAGCCCCGACCGCTGCCATCATCCGTACAAAGCCCACCTTAGAGATCGACGTGGCCCGCTTCACAACCTGATTGATCCTCCCTCCTCCACAGGCTCTACATTTACCCGTTGCACATTATGGGACATTCAGTATTTGTCAGGTGGGATCTTCTTTTTCTCCACAAATATTGAACTAGAGTATACAGAGTTGATGCCTATCATATGTACATCAAGTGGGTGCTCTGGAGTAGATCTCAAATCCTCGAGCAATGCCAATTTTGATCAATTGATGGACTGCTTCTGAGCTTCTGTATATGGAGCACCTTGCGGGATATTATTTGTATAAGATGGAGAAGCTGGTGATCCTTTGCCTTGCAAGTTGTCTTCTGCTTTGGTAGCATGTTGTCCTTGCTAGTAGAATACTAACAGTTCAGGACTGGTGGTGGTTTGTTTTAAGGCTGTTAACACATCAACACCTGCCTGTCAGTTGGGGCCATTCAAGCCAGCTGTCGAGGATGGATGTGCAATCTTGTCTGTTCAAGCTGCTGGTCAAGGATGGATGCGCAATCTGGCAAGCCCAACACCACGCTCACCGCCGCATGGGGAAGGAATGTTGTGTAAGCCAGCCTAAATGGGTAGAATTGTTCAATGAGATATGTTTTAGGAGATTTTCTTTGATTTCATAAGCCTTGGAATAGCATGGCATGGTATCAGTATCCCATTTAATCAATGATGTCATAATGAGGGGTGGATTTAACTTCACATGCCCTGTTCAAAGGGTTTACAGAGAAACAGTAAAATACTTATGCTACAAGCTACGATGTGCTTAAAGAGCATCATACCCGTTACACATATAACCCACGTTTTGCAGATGGACCCGATTGCCTGTTCAGTGAGGGGTTGTAATATTTTCTGACAACAGGAAGGGGCGGGCTATGTGTGTAAGCTGCCTCAGTTGAAAGTTTCATCAGTAGCTTCTTGCAAGCTGCCTCAGTTGAAAGTTTCATCAGTAGCTTCTTGCAAGCCTTTGGATTGGAGGTGGTATTGCATCTCGAGCATGGAGCAGTATGGGAAATTAGTCTCACCCAAAGAAGCTAGGACACCTCCATAGCTCCTGATAGTTGATCGGTTAAGAGTCCACATGATGTATGCTTTGGAGCTTTCATATGCCTTGAAGTGGTGTGTGCAATGTGCATATATCTGCAATCACATGAGGCAGCCTCCTATGAAGCCCATTGGAGAAAATGTGGTCTCCCTAAGGGGGCCCTTCAGGCCAGCTGCTGATGCCAAACAAGGGAAAGCAATCCCCCTTCATGCCAACGGGTGCATAGCCTAGCGGTGAGGCCTCGTGACACGGGGAGGGGAGTTCAATTCCCCATAGGCCCCCATTGGTATTGTTGTACTTTGCGACCACAAGTTGTAATGTCTTCAAGTAGGAAGACCATGCTGCACCCGGGTGGGTAGTGAATTGTGACTACATAAGGGTTTACTCAAGGGGGGGAAAAACTTCATCAACAAACCTCTCTTAATAATATATCTTGTAACTCGAGGATAATGAACAAAAGAAGGGAGAGATGGAGTATGTGACTTAGCTTTTAGCATTCATGAAACAGACAAAATCATAGATGTTAAGGTGGGCCTTATTAGTACTTCATTGCTGGGCCTTATTAGTACTTCATTGCTGGCCTTCCAATGCTAACTTGCAGTTGGATGACTAGGCACTTGGTGATGCAGTGAGAGAGGTCTTTCTTTGTACCCAGGCATCTGTGCCAATCAGGTGTCTCTGTAAAACAAATACATATCCTTAATGATGGGAGTAGCTTATCAGGAGAGTGGCCAGCTATGGGAGGAATACAGTTCCCTCACACATGCACAGGCCCTCCACCCATGCCCTTACAACAGTCGTCACACGGTGTTACACCAGCAGCCTCCCCCCTGCCACTAAGCTGCATGCCTGTGGATAGGAATAAAGGTTCAAGCCACACCTTTTCATGAACTGTTATACCAATTTTGAGCCAGATGCCTTATAGTTGGTATCAAAGCTGTGTTGACCCCTTGTAGGAAAAAGCATTTAGAATCATGAGAGGACAGAATTTTCTTAAGTACCATCATGCGGTTAGATCTTGGGATGATTGTCACAAAGTATTCTCTTGAAACAATTTGTTCTCGTGGGTGAGCTAAGGGAGGATAGGAGCACTTTGTCAAGAAGTAGGGTGAGCAAGGGAAACCAATCTCCCTCCCTATTAGGGGGTTCCCTGAAGATCATGCTACAAGCAATTAGGAGTAGAATGAAGTGTTCCATTGGCATGAATGTGTCATGTAAGCTAGAAATGTGTGTTATTCATAGCCACCTTGTATGGTCCATAGTGCAGAGTACAACTTTCGCTCCACTTCTCGATACCTCTACCATCTTGGTGAGGATGACAACTTTTTGTTTGTGCTTTCATGTTGGCCATTCGCTTGTGAGTAGTAAGATACTGACATTCTATGCACCATAAGGAATTCTTTGAGCAAGAACTGCACTGCTTTATCTATGAAATGTGTACAATGATCACTCACTATTTCTAGTGGGCAACTGAGTAGTAAGATATTAACTCTCCATGCACCATAAGGAATTTCATGTTGGCCATTCTCTTGTGGGTAGTAAAATATTGACTTTTTATACACAATAAGGAATTCCTTGAGCAAGAACTGCACCGTTTGATCTATGAAATGTGTACTATGATCACTCACTATTTCTGGTGGGGATCTGAGTAAATACACTTTCAAAAAGGAACTTGGAGGTAGATCTCCCATCAGCTTTCTGTGTAGCTTTGGCCTCAGTCCACTTGGTGTAGTCAGTGGTGGTCATTATGATATAGCTCACTAAGTTCCCTTAGCCGACTAGGCTAATAGGGCCCACAAAGTTGCTCCACAAAGTTTTATGTCCCACTTTTCATATGGTTGTTCCAAAATTATAAGGGTCAAGGGTATACGATCCTTCTCATAGACCATGGCAAACCTTTGGCATTCATCATAGTGTTTGACAAATTATGATACATTTCCAAAGACAATAGATCACCATAGGCTCACATGGAGGACCTTGCAAGCTATCGTGCATGCACCAAAATGTCCTCTGTGCGGCGATGCTAGAATGAGCTTGGTCAAGATCGATGGCGAAATCAGCCTCACATGAACATATTTCCTCATTATTTCGTCTTCGACCTTCTTATAAAGCATTCCCACTACTAATTGAGAGTAGTCTTCTTAATGAGGAATTTGGCCTTGTCTCTTTTGATAGGATAGTCTAACCAGGAATCCATTGGCGAAGAAGTGGGTGCAGTGTCTTCATTACATTCTGGTATGTGGTCAATGTGGAACAAAGGAGCATAGGGAAGACCATCTTTCACTCCTAAAGAGGGTTCTTCATTTGGAATTTTAGAAAGGTGATTGGCATGCACATGCACGAATCTCTTTCTCATTGTTATGGGGAAGTGAAAGAATCAACAATCATCTGGTGATGCATCCTATAGTGCAAGGCTTATTCACAAAATATAGCAAGGCTTGATTGGCGACAATTGGTAGCCAAGAGATAATGTTTGTGTATCTTTACAATATACACAATAGCTAAGCTAACCCTTCTCTCTCTGTAGTGGTGGTGTAATTGTGTTCAATGTTCAACACCATTGAGTTGACTATTAGTAAAGTGTTATGGACTATTTCTACTCTTTGAAGAACTCCCATTCTAGCAAATAGTGAAATAGACTACAATCATGGTAGGATTCTTACCTTTGGGTCCAGGATCTCTTTGACCTCCAAGCACCACTAGTGGTTGTTAGCTTCAATTTGTCGAATCTCCTCCTTGCTATCACCTCCAAGGAGTTCGCTTAACTTCCCTACAAGGACTCACCTCTCTCACTCTTGGTCACTCTCACATAACAAACAAGAGGCACAAAGAATCATACTCTACTCGCCACTCTCTCTCTCTCTCTCTCTCTCTCTCTCTCTCTCTCTCTCTCACACACACACACACACACACAAGATTTGAGCTTAAGAGAGCAAGTAGATAAGTAAGACTCAATTGGCACAAAGGGGAAATGTGTGTGTTTGCATTATGAGAAATTCACTTATAAACAACCAGTCCTTATTCACATTTGGGCGCCCAAACTTAAACCCTAACTTATTAAGCTTGGTTATTTGCCAGCTTTTCTCATAATATGTGTACTGTTTTATAGTGCTATTACATAACACTTACTGTGCTACTCCCATTTATACTAGGGAGTGCCTTTGTTAAGTCGAATGTTAATGGGGTTAACATCTCCCCCACCTGATGTATGTTTCGTCCTCATAATGTCTTGTAGGTTTAAACGCCTTGTCGCTAGCTTGCGTAATGTTCTTCTGAAGTATGGATGGAGCATCTAAAATGATGTATCAATCATGTCTTTAAAGGTGATGTGCATAGATCCTGGTAAGCACCTGAGATGATGATAATAATATTAAATTTGTTGTTCTTATGGACACTTATTCATGTCAAAACAAAGTACCTCTCCTTGTCAAAATTTTCCATTACTTCATTTTTCTGGTCCAGTAATACCACAATAAGCTTCATAAATCTATAAGAGGCTACTATGGCCGGATCTAGTATCCTAGGCTTTAATCCACAAAAGAAGGTTTTTTTTTTGTGATTCTCGATGCTCCCAAATTGAGATGGATTAAACAATGGGAAGTTATAGTAGGCATGAGAGTCTTTCTTTTGTTTAGTTGCAAACTCGGTTGGGGTGAAACCTCCTTATGATTGGTATGAAGAGAGGATCCACCCATTGCATTGCAAAAGCCCACATGTAATCGTGCCCACACTCCTATATTGTTAGAAACTCCCTACACCATTCGAGCTATATGACAAAATCTTCGATCTTTGGATTGGCTGCATTTGTCTCTATCTTCAAATAGCCTCCTTGTGTTTCCATGGGGTGCTCTTTCTTCGAGTGCTTGTAACTATAATCAATCCTATATGTGACAAGGCTGATCATAGTAGCAGATTGTGGTGTTATCTCAGTGAAGTTGTTCATAGTAGGCTTTGATAGTGTCAGTAGAAAAAGTCAAAGTGTAGAGATGAAGAAGCTACATTAGTAGGGGGTTTAGTGTTAGTGGTGTTAGGTATAGGCTCATGAGAAGGGAGGAGTTTGGAGGTGAGAGGTCTACAAAGGGAATATGTATAATTATATACATTCTCTCCCTCCTTATCCTCTTCAGATGATGGGGTGGTGGGGCTTAGTACTATTAATCAACATATTGAGACCATATTGATCTTCTTATGTTATTACCATAGGGTACGCAATATGTTCAATGGCAAAATCATAGATAATAGATATACTAAGATCTGGTCTAGGTGTTTATATATATTTTTGGTAGAGTTTTAGTATTCCATATGGGTGATAGAGGGTGCTCTCATGTAAACTTAAATACTTGTGGGTGTCATAGGCTTCTAGCCTACCCCTGAGTTTGAAATTAAATGAAAGAGTTAGTGAGGGTTTCAAAATTGATGGGGGTTGAGAGAAGGTCAGGGGGCAGAAATAATTCTAACATTATCTCCTACTCATCCAAAATGGTGAAGTGCATTAATACTTTGAATGAAAAATGGCCATGGACACGGTCGAGTCGGGAGTACTACCTGAATTTTGATATATTAGTGCTATGTCCCCTTGGGTTAGATCTTCACTAACATCTATATCGTATTGCAAAAAAGAGATGGCTAGTGTAGAAAAGAAAAGGTTAAGAGTTTGAGGAGGGCGCTTGGAGTCATCGGTAATGAAGCCAATCGGTGAGGTGTTGAGTTGTGAGGCGCTTCTTTCCGTGTTGGCTTACCTACTCTTGTAGCCTCCTAGATTATACTCTTTGTCCTTGTAAGGCATTTAAATTTGCATCAAAACTTGATTTCATCAAGATGAACATTTATCTCCTTCATTGTAGCTTCATGTTTTTTAAGCTTCTCTTTGAGCTCTTGCTAAGCCTTGGCCCTTTTTGTCGTGTGTACAATCAGCTTGTCTTCTAGTCTTTCTAATTTCTCTTCAAGCTTTTAGTCTTTTCCTATGTAGGCTCTAATTCCTGTCCAGTATGTATCTAGTTAACTTATGCAGTTGATGACACTAACCCTTCATTGTCATCATCCTCCTTTGTCGGGGTTGCCATGTAAGAGTCTACATCTCTATACGTCTTCCCACAGGACAATGTTCCAAAGTTAACATGTAGCTCAAAAGGTTAGGGTAAGTGTTGCATGGAAAAGAGTGGAAAATCAGTGAGGAACCATGGGGCTAGCATTTGTAAGGTAAGATCCTTCAGAGGGAATCTCCAATGAACTTTCCTCTTACTCTTCTATATCTTCAACTCTTTCATGTTTCCTTGAGGGTTGAGCCTCACTTGCTTGAGTGGGTATGTACCAATTATGTTGCCTTTTCTATGCAAGAGGAGCTGACTCTTGTAAAATTAGCTGTGTCTCAATGGGATCTCTTCGTGGGGAATCTCTCTCTCTCTCTCTCTCTCTCTCTCTCTCTCTCTCTCTCTCTCTCATAATATATCATCGGCCTTCTGAGTCTCTTCCTTTTCTACGGCTTCTTGTGCCTTACCATTTGTTGGTAGTTCTTGTTGTAATGGGGGGAGGGTGTTAGATATTTGGTAGTACTACATTGTGAGGTCATGCACTTATGCCATGGGCATTTTTTATCCCATTGGGTTTTTACCCATGGCCATCTAGGTGTAAATGAGGGGTTAGCTAGTATATAAGAACCTTATTCACATTTTAAGGCTTCTTGCTCATTTGTACTTTCTCTTTGTACTTCTAGAGAGCTTCATCTCTCTCCTATGAGCTTGTTAACCTCTCTCACACTCTAAATCCTTGTGGCCTTGTCTTTGAGCACTGTGTGTGAGTCTAACTCTCCATTCTATGTGAGCTATCAATGGTATTAGGGCAAAGCTTTTCCATAACTTAGTTTCTAATTTTCATTTACACTATGTTCAAGCTTTCCATAGCTTAGCCTTTTGGTTTTTAATCAAGTGGTTATAGCTCATGTTAAAGCTCTTTAGCAGCTTGAAGCTTCCAATGAAGCTTTCTTTCTCTATGAACAATGAAGGAGACTACCTCTTTTTGAATTGACTCTACTACTTCAAACAATATTGTGGTTGTAGTTGTTTATTGCCATTGATTCAACTACAACAACACAGTGATGGATATAATTTCCCAATTTTGGAATCCCTTGACTTTGTGATCATCTTCATCTAAGATCATTTTGGGTGCAATAGCTTGTTTTTTGGATCGTTTTCAAGTTTAAAATCAGCTGATCCAAGTGGTCCAATTGATTGATATACCACTTTTTGATCGATTCTACTTTTTGGATCGTTTTCAAGTTTAAAATCAGCTGATCCAAGTGGTCCAATTGATTGATATACCACTTTTTGACCGATTCTACTTTTTTTCGATTCTACTTTTCAACGATTTCACTTTATCTTATTGCAATTCCAAAAGTTAGATCGTTCAGCTATCCAACTCCAGTGGTCCTACATCGGTGATCCAACTTTAATGATCCTACCTCAGTGATTCCTCCCCTATGATCCTACCTCAGCAATTCCACTTTTTATGATCATTCGATTTTACTTTCTTGGATTGTCTGATTCTACCTTTTGGGATCACCCAATTCAACTTTCTTTGATCGACCAATTTAACTTCACAGATCGACCAATTCTACTTTCTTGAATTGCCTGACTTTACTTTCAAGGATCGTCCTCATTCCACTTTCTTAGATCGTCTGATTACACCTTCCAATTCTACAATTTTTAATAGTTTGTAGATTGCTCATCAACACCAGAAGATTTTAGTTCAAACTTACTTTTCACATCTTTCCTTCTCGAATTCACTAGCACAGTCAGGTATGGTCACAGCTCTGTAAATGATTTGTTTACTATTCTTTTCAAAGAGGATAAATTAGATGGGTCAAGATACTCCCTATGGAGTTTTATGGTAAAAAATGTCCTTGTTGCCAAGGGCTTATGGGGTCATGTCAATGTAGTGATGACCCCACCTCTCACCCTAGTGCAATTTCTCCTGCTACTCCTCAAAGGGGTAAAGGCCCAATAGATCTAGCATCAGGTTCCTCAAATCACTGTTAACTAAAGAAGATGGGATTTAGATGATTCTCAAGCTTTAGCATTGATTGCCTTGTTAATTAAAAGGTCTATTTTTCCACACATCCGCTCTTGTACATCCACGCTTGCATGGAATACATTATAAATTATGTATCATGCTAAAAATCATGCAAGGATTACCTATTTCAAAAGGCAACTTGATAATGACAATATGCAAGAAAAAGGATCAATGAACGAACATTTAACAAAATTACAATACTTAAGAGAGCAACTTCTATGTAAAAGGATATTATTAATATCACCCTTAACTCTAATAAAATCCATGGTATCTTTACTAATGCAAGTGGATTAAGCTAGTCCATGGTATCTTTACTAATGCAAGTGGATTAAGCTAATCACATGCTAATGAGATGAGTGATTACACTAACCTAAGGTGGATGGTGTCTAATTACATGCATGATGATGTGTATGTGTAATAGACTTAAATCAATTAGGTTCCAGGATAGATTAGCTATATATATATATTCTCTTAGAGAGACTTGAGATATGTGCAAGTGCTTGTACTTTCATTGCTTGAAAATGACCCCTTTTATATGGGTAGAATATATCTTTGCTTGTTCCATGATGCATGTGGGATAATCCAGTTTGCCATATGGCTTCATGCTCACCTGCTCACTCCTTGCCTCTACATGTGCTCTATCGCACTGCACTTCTCAATACCCCCCCTTGGTGCCATATTCTTAGGCTTCTGCAAGGTGGTTGGATGTGAGGTTTACAATACTTCACCTCCCCTTAATGTAGGTGGTTAATGTAGGTGGTAGGTGGATAAACATCATCCCCCCTGGGTGCTCAACTAGCTACTTTGAGGTGGTCAAGTGAATACACACAACAAACAAGATGAAATGATAAGATGGGTGTCTACTCATATGGTGACCCCTCTTTTACAATAGATGGCTAGGGTAGTGGTGGTGTTTGCCTCCTTGCTCTTTAGAAGAGTTGATCACTAGGGATCTCTTCGTTTACTAGGTGGTCAAAGTAGTTCCCATAAATTTGCCTTTGCTTTTCTCCAATCTGCAATCTTCTTCTTTGTGCCCGAACTTGTTGTAGTTACACTTTGGCTTGTCGTTGAACTTGCATTCATTTTGAAAGTTTCTTTTCTTGCCACAATTGTGACACTTCACATTGTTTTTGTTGAACAATTCATGCTCAATGATGGTGCTAGGATTGCTTCCTTTTAATTCTCTCTCCTTCTCTAAGAGGGAGGAGACACATCCATCAAATGTTGGCTCTGGCAGATTCTTCAAGGTTGTGACTAGTGCATTATATTCCTTTAGCATGTTTTTTAATATTATTACAACTACATCTTTATCTTTAGTTTTAGCATCTATGCTGTCTAATTAGGTCATTACGCTTTTCATTTTACTAACAAACTAAGCTAAAGACTCATTAAAGTTCATTTGTAGAGGATAGAATTTAATCTTTAAGTGAATTTTCTGGTTCTTTGCCTTAGCTCCAAACACAAGATTCAATGTATCCCATGAAAAGATGCAGGGGAGAAGAGAGCTTGAGCTCTTGCAACAAGCACACACACACTCACAAAACCCTAAAAGAGAACACATAAGGTGAGAGACTGAAAATAATCTTCTTCTTCACACAATACTCAACACACCATATACAAAGATAAGAGTACACACATATGAAAAGGTACTCAACCAAATACATACTAGGGTTCTCTATAGTGTGAACCCAACTAAATGAGCTGGCGCTATAACTATGCCGGTCTCTAGAATGACTGTCACATAACCTGTCATCCCACTGGCCGCATATCACCCATGATCTCACCAACCATGCCAGTGGTGTAAGTGTGGGGCCTATCCCGCAGCGGGTCATCAGTGTCCATCGCCTCACTAGATGAGCTCGATATCTCAACACTCCCCCTCGATCTCAACTCCATCTCATGTACACCAAGCGAAGCCTTGAATCTGTGGAGCTTCTCTGTACCCAATGCTTTGGTGAAAATGTTAGCGACCTGATCTTGTGTGTGCTAACATAAACAAGGTCAACGTCTCCTGCCAAAACCTTCTCTCTGACAAAATGGTAGTGGACCTCTATATGCTTCGTGTGCGAGCATGAAAAATTGGGTTCCTGGTGGCCAACTGTATACTGCTAATGTTGTCACAGAAAATGACAACTTGTCTATCCACTGATAGACCCAAATCTGCAAGTAGCTTTCTCAACCAAGCTACCTCACAAGCACCTCTGTACTTGGCCTCTGTGTACTGGATAGAGCAACTGTAGGCTACTTCTTGCTGCTCCAAGTCACAGCAGCACTCCCCAAAGAAAACATGAAGCCACTAGTAGATCTTCTATCTGAGATACTACCAGCCCAATCAGCATCTGTGTACCCATGTACACATATCTCTGTCCTAGTTTCATAAAATAGTCCACAATGCAAAGTAGACCTCACATACCTCAGTATGCGTTCTCAATGCATCCAAATGCGGCTTCCGAGGAACCTGCATAAACTGACTCACCAACCCAACAGCATAGCTCAAATCCTGGTGATCATCATGTAGATCAAGCTTCCTACTATGCGCCTATACATAGTAGGATCCTTCAAAATCTCTCCTGAATCTACACTCAACTTGCCATTCTGATCCAATAGCACTGAGATAGGCTTACAGCCTATCATACCATACTTGGACAACATGTCCAAGCCATACTGTCTCTGCAGTAATCCAGTACCATGTGGTGACCTAATCACCTCAATGCCCAAGAAATATCTGAGCTCCCCCAGATCCTTCATCTCAAACTTCTGTCTAAGCAAGATCTTTACATCAAAGATCTCTGCATCATGGTCCCCCATAATGATCAGGTCATCTACATAGATGACAACAAGCACAACCCCTCTATCACTGTGTCTCACATATAGTGAGAAATTTGCATTGGCTACATGAAAGCCAATAGTGACAAGATATTTAGAAATCTTGTCAGACCATGCTCTTGGTGCTTGTTTTAAGCCGCCATACAAGGCTTTCTTCAACCTGCAAACATGCTCGGGGTGACTCACATCCTCATAACTAGGTGGCTGCAACATATACACCTCTTCCTGCTGCAAATCCCCATGCAATAATGCATTCTTTATATCCATCTGATGTAAAGACCATTGCTTTGATGCAGCCACTGCTATCACAACTCTCACTGTTGCCATCTTGGCAACTAGCCTGAAAGTTTCCTCATAATCAATGCCATATGTCTGCGCATATCCTTTGGCTACCAATCTAGCCTTGTACATGCTTATGCTTCCATCACTGTTATGTTTTACTTTGTACACCCACTTGCATCCAATGGCTTTCTTGCCTTCAGGGAATTGCACTAAATCCCAAGTCTCATTTTCATATAGTGCATCCATCTCCTCATCCATAGCTTTCTCCCAACACACATTTCCAACAGCCTCATCAATGCATGTGGGCTCTACAACTTGCACAACTTTTGCCATGTATGCATAGTGATGTGCCACATAACCATCATAGGTAAACCTCTGCACAGGATTCTTCACTCTCCTAGATCTTCGCAGCTTTGCATTCATGGCTTCCATAGCCTTCTTTACACCAAGTGTTCTCATAGCTGGTATCCCATAGCCTTCTTTACACCAGGTGTTCTCATAGCTGGTATCCCAAGATCCTCATCAAGGCTCATCTCTGAGCCACTAGACTCTCCATCAACATGAGAATGCCTTACAGAAATGTCAGGCATACTAAGGGGCTCAACCACTTTCTCTTTGCCTTTATGTGATATACTAATCACATTTGCAGGACTTGTATTATGACGCAGCCTGCCACTCCATGGTCTATCAAAAACTAAACCACTTTCTCTTTGCCTTTATGTGATATACTAATCACATTTGCAGGATTGGTATTATGACGCAGCCTGCCACTCCATGGTCTATCAAAAACTGAACCATGAGGACTCTGCTAGTCCACTCAAAGACTGTGATTGTTGACTTGCATTCTGTGCAACCACATGTCCACTCACATCAGCCTCAACAGCTTCGTTTTAAGTAGCATACCAGCTGCTCATCCTCCCTGCTTACCCTCAACTCACGTGTAGCAGGGTTATAACACCTGTATCCCTTTTGCTCAAGGGAATACCCAATAAACACACATTTTTCAGCTTTTGGATCCAGCTTAATTCTCAGCTCATTTGGCACATGCACATATGCAATGCATCCAAAGACTTTTAGATGAGACAAATCAGGTTTTCTGCCAGTAAACCTCTCCTCTGGAGTTACATCATGTATGGATGCAGTTGGAATCCTGTTCATGATGTAAACTGCTGTAGAAACAGCCTCAGCCCAATAGATATGTGGCATATTCTTCTCTCCCATCAATGCTCGCGCAATCTCAGCAATGTGCCTGTTTTTCCGCTCAGCAACTCCATTTTGCTGCGGAGTGTATCTACATGTAAACTGTCTCCGAATACCATTCTTCTTCAAAAATTCAGAGAACTCATTGGAGAAGTACTCTCCCCCTCCATCTGACCTTAGGCACTTTACATATTTCCCTGTTTGCTTTTCAACCACATAACTCTGAAATTCTGAAAATGAGTGAACACCTCACCCTTCTCCTTCATGAAGTATACCCACACTTTCCTTGTGTGTCATCAATAAATGTCACATAATACCTGCAGCCTCCCACATAGACATGGTTTTCGTAGGACCCCATACATCTGAATGCACAACATCTAGTGCATTTCTGCTCACATTTCTGTCACGTGGAAATACATGCTTTGTTTGCTTTCCAAATTGGCATGCTTCACATATTTTCTGTATACCTTCAACTTTAAACTTTGGCAGCCCTATCACAATTCCTTTATTCTTCATAGACTTCATTCTCTGCACATTCACATGTCCAATTCTTTTATGCCAAATGTCTGTGTCTGTAACAATTCCTGAACCATTTGCAAACATCGCAGCACTCACTTCAGGCATGTTTACATTCAATGTAAACATTTTGCCCACTCTATTGCCTTTTGCAACCAACCTACTTATAACAATCTGCCTGCACATATCCAGGCTTACCACAGTAAAAGCATCCACGTGTATCATTATACTGCCTTTGCCAATTTCCACGATCTCTTTGACTCCCCCTACCTCTGAATTGGCCTCTTCCACCTGCGTTTTGTTGTTGTTGTGAATTTTGGGACTGTTGTTGTTGCTGCTGCTAGCCATAATTCTGATTACCTGTTCGGCCACCTCCTTGGCCACGTCCACGGCCTCCTCTACCTCGGCCTCTTCCTGAACTTGTGTAGAAGGCCTGTTGCTCTGAACTGTTTTTGTTTTGTGAAGACTGTTGGTCTTCACCCAAGTTCTTCTCTTCTATAATCAACATAGACACCAAGTCTGTGAAATTGGGAATGTTTTTCCGAGTCTGAATAGACGTCTTTGAGAACGCCTTGTGTTGTGGCCCGAGACCACATAGACAAACTTCCACCTTATCATCATCATCTACTGAAACGCCAATAGATGTAAGGGATTCCACAATACCCTTGATCTTCAATGCATAGTCATTCATAGACATACTCTTTTTCTCCTTTTTCTCCATAGTATGAAGTTCATTCTTCAATTGTATCTTTCGTGCCTTGGTATTTGTTTCATAGAGTTTTACCAAGGTGTCCCACGCTTCCTTGGGGGACTTGGCATCCTGTATGTGCCCAATCATGGTGTCATATATACTGATAGAGAGCCAATACATAACTTTTATGGCTCCTTGGTTCCAATCCTTGAACGCTTTCACATCTGCAGCAGTTAGATTGATCTCCGGTATCTCTGGTGCCTCTTCATGCTCACCTTCTATACAGTCCCAGTAACCCTTTCCCATCAAGAAATTTGTCAACCTGAACCTCAAAGCATGGAAGTTGTTCTTATCAAGCTTCTCAGCAACAACTGGTTTATGCCATCATTTGACATCTTGCTAGATACACAAATTTACCAGAAACAACACTCTGGTTTGTCCTGCACAAACTGCTGTATTTTCTGCAGCGGTACTGTACTACACTCAAATGTCACAACCAATGATTTCAATGTGCATACATACACCCAATGGCAACTGCTGACCTCCTTGCAGCACACACAATGTCTGCACAACCAATCTGTCTTCCTGCAGTTCTTAAAATAGAGTTATGTGCAGAGAATCGATGACTTACCCGCAGTGCTCGAAATCGCCTGTTTTCTGAAAAAACAGAGGTCCTAGCGTGCCCGAAACGCGTTTTTGGCCCAAAAAATGGCATCCGATATAGGACAATGTAGTTGTCCTATAGCTTTACTCCCGCGAAGAAAGCCCCTCATCAGAGATCATTTGCCCCTCCCGTAGAGCTCCCGACAAGGGTGTAGTCGCCAACACAAATAGGGAAGAGTAGATGAAGCTCTTACCCTCGTACCGCTTCCTGTGCTTCTTTTGCTTGCAGCTCAGCCCTTAGCATGAACCAGACTCTGATACCATGAAAAGATGCAGGGAGAAGAGAGCTTGAGCTCTTTCAAGCACACACACACTCACAAAACCCTAAAAGAGAACACACAAGGTGAGAGGCTGAAAATCTTCTTCTTCTTCACACAACACTCAACACACCATATACAAAGATAAGAGTACACACATATGAAAAGGTACTCAACCAAATACATACTAGGGTTCTCTATAGTGTGAACCCAACTAAATGAGCTAGCACTATAACTATGCCAGTCTCTAGAATGACTGTCACACACACAGCCTGGCCGCATATCACCCATGATCTCACCAACCATGCCAGTGGTGTAAGTGTGGGGCCTATCTCCTAGGTGGGTCATCAGTGTCCACCGCCTCACTAGATGAGCTCGATATCTCAACATCCCATGCATGTTCCTTAGAGTCAATGTGATGAATAATACTAGTGTCTAGGTGTAAACCAATAAGTGACAATGGTTTCTCATCTTTTCCAACCTACCCTTCACTTGGTTCATCCGGCACATTTTCCTTAACGATTTTCCACAACTTCTTATGCATTAAAAGATACTTCATCTTTGTAGCCTAGGTGTGGAACCCTTTCACATTGAACTTCTCCTTCTCTACATATGCAAAGTGATGCTTGTTGATGTTGCCATAGTGAGAAGGTCTTACCAATGATCTTATGATTCTTCAATTGGCAGTGTTTATTCTTGTACAACTTGGCAAATGTAGGTGCTTTAAATAAGATGAAATGCAAGTAGTGCGTGTGCTTCTAATTTTTAATTTTTGCTTCTTCTAGAGCTTTTTGAGGGTAGCCCCAATGCAAAGTTAGTGCTTTTAATGTGTAAACACACTAAATGCAACCCTAATTGCTCACTTGTATCCCCAATCGCACCCATTTATACCTAATTACTGCTTCCAATTTTTAATTTTTTGCTTTTAGAGCTTTTTGAGGGTAGCCCCAATGCAAAGTTAGTCCTTTTAATGTGTAAACACAATGGAGAGCCCAAAATTTAGCCACAAAAAAAGGAAGAAGAGGATAACGGGGTATTTGTGCTAATATAAGCTGAGATTAATGCAATGAAGGGTTACAGAAGCTCATGGGATGAGGGGAAGCTCTGATGATTCCATGTTAAAATCCATGGTATCTTCACTAATTTAAGTGGATTAAGCTAATCACATGCTAATGATGAGTGATTACACTAAGCTAAGGTGGATGGTGTCTAATTACACCCATGATGATGTGTAGGTGCAACAGACTCAAATCAATTAGGTTCCAAGATAGATTAGCTTGGACTCATACAGAGACTTGAGATATGTCCAAGTGCTTGTACTTTCATTGCTTGAAAATGACCCCTTTTATATGGATATAATACATCTTTGCTTATTCCATGCATGTGGGATAATCTAGTTTGCCATATGGCTTTATGCTCATCTGCTCACTCCCTGCCTCTACATGTGCTTTATGGCACCACACTTCTCAACAAACTCGTTGCACATGAACCTTGTCTGGGTTTCAATACTTCCCTCCAACTTTCTTATAGAGGCAACACAACCCTATTACCTATCATGATCTTGTTAGCTTACTATTGCAAGAGGAACAATCTACTAGAAAGAATGTCTCGAAGAGTTCTAGCAACCAAGGATAAAAGGTCTAGTAGGCAAGGATAAGGCCAAGAAATTTCAATGGAAGACCAATTTAAACAAAACTTCTGAGGTGGCTAAGGTGATTCCGATTAGCCAAAGAAAGTGACTGGTGTTGTAAAAAGCCTGGCCATGCAATTGAAAAGAAGAAAAAGGAATCCAACAAAGGTTCTAGCAGTTTTGTCTAACAATCAGAGTTCAAAGAAAGAGGACTCTGCTAGTGTCATTGTCCCCATCAAGTCTTCTCACTAATGGCTATTTTCAGTTATAATCCTAAACATGGGGATACATGTGTTAATGCAACTATCTTTGATAATTGCTTTCTTGATAGTGGTGCTTCTACACGTGTGACTTCTCTCAAAGAAGTTTAGTCAAACATATGGAGAGTGCATAAGGTGTTCACATAGTTACATGT